>NC_051161.1:68291795-68439116 GCF_013339745.2 Dermacentor silvarum
AAGGGCGAGAGGTCTCGGGGAACGAAAAGCGCCTTCTACCACTTATAAGGAACCATTTATTCCAACCGAGCTCGAGCTACGATGAAGAAGAACAAGCTATGTGGCTGATGATGATAAATACAGATGAGGAATTTGTACAAGAGATGATGTGTAGAGATGAAGAGTTCGCCATGGGTCGCGCTCACAACATAAACCAACCAAGAATCATTCGTTCTAAATTGCGAATATGTAACCTCTCGTGTCTGACGAGAAAAAGAAAAGTATAATCCTTCCCATGACTAGCAATCGTCAGACATACAGGCAAACGATTGTTTACATCAGCAATTCTCAACATTGGCCTTCACTTGAACACCACTGTGCACATGTGCCCCTTCAAGTGGTCGGTTCATCCTAAGCCTTATTTTGCTTTCGTGGCAGTGAGTGTGATGCTAGCCGTGATGTTACAGGAACCCTAACGTTACAAGAATATCCCAATACCCAGCTCTAACCTGCTAATCGCAGAAAAACACGCATCGTTAAAATAAGCTATGTTGCTTCTCCAGCGATTCTGTCGATAACAATATAGGTAACACAAGGCAGCCAACTGCACTTCTTCGCTGTAACGCAATAATGTGAAGCATGGAAATCCTGAGATTAACGGAGAGGACAACATATAGGCAGAAACAAAAAAGTTCTAATGTATAAATTTTAAAAAGAATGTCATGAAAGAAGTCATGTTTGTTTGAACATACTCTTTGCTTTAACGCTCCACCACTGTGGTTGGGCCAAGAGACAGCGCTATTGAAAGGGAGAAGAGAAACAGCGCTATTGAAAGGAATACGCGAGAGTTCGTGTATGTCGTCTCCTCTTGCCGTGTTCAAAAGCGCTGTTTATTCATCCATTCATCCAAGTACGCACCAACCGGTCCAAATTATCAAACTGTTGCCACTGCAGAGCTTCAAAGGACACAAATGTGCGATGAGTGGCACTTTCGACATCAGTTTAACGTGTTTTTATTCATTTTTTATTATTGTTATTTCCGCGAATTTGCGAAGAAATGCGGATCTTCGTCCAATTTGAACAACCAGAGAGCTCGAACAACCACGACAATCACGCGGGGTCACGACGCCATGTAACGGTCAAGTTACATGTTAAGATAGAAAGCGACGAGCACAAAAAAAAAAAAAAAAATAAATAAAGTATGGAGATGAGGAAGTCGAGTGGGCGAGTGCTCACTAGTGCTTGTCCCGTCGTCTTCCTTGTCTCCGTGCGTTTATCGTTCTCATATTTTTGTATTCATGAACATCTGTACCAGCTCACAGTGAAGCCCAGTGTTGGAGTACAGCTCCAGCACAGAGCTGACTGTGCCGACCTTGTGACGAGTGTGAATTGACAGATCGCGCATTTGACGCACGTGCCCGGTATAAGGGAAGTGTGTTAGAGGCACCACCCTCAATGACACTTATTTTAACAAAGCGGCCGGCTACACTGTACACTATTCCCTACTCAGGTAATGCCTAAAGTTTGATTACGAGCGGGCCTCTACTAAAGGCGTCGACCTGTAAGTTCAATACGGCGCCACGAAATCGCGCGGTTGCACTTGAAATTTTAAACATATTATTTCTATTGCAAAACGTCCGCCCGATTATCCTAATATCCGTCATTCCTTTGCTCCGAAACAACAGTTCTTAATGTAACAGTCACATTGTAGACATGGCATCATTCGGAATCGCCCTTCATTCCACCCATGACGTACGCCGATGTGCTTCCAAACACTCGTAGAATTCTAGCAAGCATGACTTCAGGCGGAGCCATTTTCAGCAAACCTTAAATAAGCCTGCACTCACAAGCAAACCGGATGCCTCTGTATAGTGATTTCAACTTATCCTTGCATGTTATTTGCTGTATTGTTCTAATAGATTAATTTCAAATTAAGCAAAAATCATAAACTGATCACGCTTCTGTTTTATAGCATGTATTGCATTTCTTCTGTCTCTTGTGCTTATGGCACATTATTGACTTTTGCGCAGTTATCTAGAAAGGAACATTACTACTAGGACTATGTGCAAAGATTTTAAAGAACAAATTTCTAGTAAGATTAATTCAAACATTCTTGTCTTTCAGAAAGAGTCGCGACTTTCGGAAAGAGCATTCATCGACTTGGACATTCAACGAATGGCTCTAAAAACACTTGGGTGACTGACGTTATTGGGATCGCTAAAGAGCCAAATGAAGTTTCCAGTGGCGACAAGGTGCCCTATTGTGGCCGTGCTATTGACACTCAGCATTCTGCCTCACCTCACTGCTGTTACCGCCACAAAACGGAATAATGTAAATACTTTCAAGTTTCCCAGAGGAGCTTTGCAGAGAGTTATATATGTCAGCCTGCCTGAGGGTGGCGGGACCATAGTCGCAGGTGGACGCAATGTACTTTACAAGCTGTCTGCGGTAAATCTATCCCTTGAAGCCGTCTTCTCAACAGGTCCTGTGTATGACGGCCCTGACTGCCCCCCACATCCACTGCCGTGCGCACACCGCAGGGTGCTAACTGACAACGACAACCAAGTTCTCCTGGAGATCGGCACTGAACCGCTCGTCTTAGCGTGCGGAACGACGTCCCAATGCGTTTGCTCGCGACAACCTGGCGGTAGTTAAAACCACAAATAACACAATGAAAGAAAACTACGTCGCTTCTAGGGTAAGCACCGTCACGTTTTTCGGTACCGGAAATAACTCAAACGTGCTCTTCGCAGGGCCGACGTACGACAGTCGGCTCCCGGAATACCACCCTACGCAGTGTCCGCTAGAGTGCTCGATGCGTCGGGTTCTCTTGCTCTTCGTTCTCCACCGCAGCAGAGTGTCTCGTTTGTGATCGTGATTTGCCGATACAAGTTGTCCTTCCGGATTCGTTACATCTACGGTTTCAGTCACAATAGCTTCGCTTACTTTGTAACGGTGCAGAATAAGGAAGCTTCAATGGAGATCGACCTACGAAACCCGACTGGCACTGAGTCTGCGAAAGTGACGAGTCCTTTCAGACGTACATGGAGATTCCCATCCAGTGCTCGCATCCAGTTATCCGCAATTTTAACTTCACCATCGCGACCTTGCGCTTCCTTTGGGCCAGTGGAAGCTTCACATGTTGTAGGCGACAGTAAGGTCCTCGTCGTCGCCTTCGCATGGCCTAAAGATTTTCTTTTGTCTTCTTGTTGATCGAGCTGGGACATCGTGAAATTCCTCAAACAGGACGCCGTTTGGAGCAGCCCAGCTTCTGTCCAAGTGAGATGTAAGTCCGCCTGTATGCTCTTTCATTTGGATCGAGTCGCTGCCAGATCTCATAGACATGGGACGTCCCATGTAGGAAACAATTTTTGAACCAGATAAGAGAGCAGTGTAGTATGCCACTAGCAAATTCTCTCGTCACTCTGTAAAAACGTCACGCACGCACACACACACATGTGCGCGCACCCACGCACACGCAGTGCCCCTTGTATATTTTACTTAAAGTGAGCTTTTCGGGACGTTGCACTTTAAAAGTCACACTAAAAGGAAGCATTAAGTTAGGCTGGATTAGTGAATTACGCTTGCCGGCATTAGCAAAACGACTACCCTTGGTGTGAGTGGAGTATAAATTTGTAATCCAGAAAAGACGCTAGAACGAAAGATGTGTAGCGTTACCAAACATAAGTGTCTGCACCTGTACGCCGTGACGTCATGCACCTTCACAGCGTATCCACAGCTTTATTCGTAAAGGAAGGACTACATCACATTGTAAAAGAACCGAAAGCTGAACCTAGCAAGTTATGTGAACCTTTATCGCGACAAAATGGCCGAAATTCGAGATGTCTCGAAATTCGCGACATCACATTTGCGCATATACCGGAGCGGAGGTTTAGGCGCAATATCCAAGAGGAAAGTTCGGCCGTCCCTTTCTTCAGTAATATAATCCAGCCTCTTTCTCCTAATGAATAAAATTAAGTTACGAAATAATAATTTACCATATATAGAAGGAGAAAACACGTTATTTGCAGGAAAGGTCAGTAGAATGCGAGACCCTCCGCGTCCAGGACCTTGGTTGCAGCGTTCTCCAGCTAGTGCGTCACCGATAAACACCGCCAGGTGTAACTGTGCTCCGTTTCCACGCCCCGACGTTCGCATGTTCTTGACCTTATCTCTGCTGAAGAGTGATTGTCTGTGCTAAAGGGTAATTGCATGCAGGGCTATTTATTGTTATTTCTTGTTTTTGACGTCTGATATTTGTCGCACCTTACCTTTCAGTTACAACGTCATGCTCCAGTGCTGGCAAGACGACACCAATAGGCGTCCTTCGTTCGCACGACTAGTGACTCTCTTCACAGACATAATCAGCGGTATCGTCAAAGGAAAGGGAAACGTGAGAGTGAGCTTAAACGTTACCTACGACAACTGTCCTCAGCCTGAATCGGCCGCTGGCGCAGAATAAAGCGCACGTGGCAAGTTATCCGCATCACCCAAAGAAACAACGCTGCGACCAGCTACTTCAGCAGCCTTCCCTACGAGTGCGTCCGTTCACAAACGAACCTCTTTGACTGAAAGTAATGGAATGCTCAAACACGCCGAGAATTCGTAATTTCACGGCAGCGATCACAGGGGGTCTCGTAAGAAATAAATTATGTTGGCGTTCGACAGTCTCATTTGTGATAAATGCAGTGGTACCATTTTAGAGCGCAGCTCTCAGGCGGCTGTTCCTGCGGCGAGCGTCGGCGTTGTCTCTCGTAACCGAGCACAGCGAAGAATGAAAGAGCGAACGCGGAGCGCAGCGGGGGATTAGAGCGCGAGGAGGAAAGCGGAGGAGGAGGGCATGGCGAAATCGTGAGAAGAAAAGCGCAGTGCAGCGCAAGACGGGCTTTGCGGCGGTGATGGGTACGAGATGGCGCCAGAGTAGCGCGCGTGGTCTTTATGGTAACAAAGCGTTGAATGAGCGGAGGTCTGTGTGCGGCGGCTGCTGTGAATCGCGCCCATGCGTCACCCCCGCGCTGCCTCTCGCGATCGCTCGATTAGAGAGGCAGTCACGCCACACTTCGCTCCATTTGCAACCTGCCGTACGAGACAGATAGTCCGCGCCAGCCAATATATCGCGAAATGGAAACACGTATAGAGCTGCGCTCAAATTTCGCATTAGGGAGCATTAGGGAGCCGCATCTATTTCAAGCACGTGCAGCGTCGGCGTCGAAAGGTTACTGACAGCGGAACCTGAGAATAAAACTGCATTTATGTAACCTCCTATTGTAATTTCCGGTTTGTGCTACATATGAACAAAGTAGTGCTCTACGGTTTTACGGAGCAATACAGATTTCGTAGATTATTTTTCATTCCGTCTGCATTCAGTCTACATGCAACACAACGTGCCTATATTCATAAAGCAAACGAAGGACGCAAGAAGCTATCAATGTGTGATCAAAGATTCTGAACGGTTGCAAACTGCTCGAAAATTTCAACGTTTTCTCAGATGCCGCGGCTATTCAACTTTTGACGCCGACTATTGTTTTGGTGTCGCTGCTCCTTTTGTAACGCTGTCCATCATTTGAATAGAGGAAATTCACTCGCATTTGAATAGAGTAAAAAATAAAAATAAATCAGAGTCCTTCGATCGAAGCCAGTGTAGGTGACTATGTGTGCCTGCTGTAGTGAATATTACTATAGTCAATTTATATATTATCATTATTGGTTATATTGAGCGTCTTCGGCGCGTTCGTCTAAGAAAGGACACCGGCGTCTTGTTTTCGCCCGGCGCGATGGCCAAGTAGTGCGTTTGCTGCGCCAAGTCCGCCCCATCGTCATAGACTAGCGTGTGAGCCATAGCGTTCATAGCCGCGGCACACTGCACGGCAGCGTCAGGATCCTGTGAGATCTCTCCCGCTCCTGCTCTCGGCGGCTCATGCCCCCATATCCAACGCGGGTATGAGCCACACGTGATTTCTTTCTTTCCTTCTTTCTTGTCCCTGGCTCATACCCGCATTTCCAATGTGGGTATGCGCCACACGTAACTATATTATCGTTAGTTGTGACGTAACTGACGAGCATGTGCTGTTAATGATGTCATGACTTCTTAGTCATGTTGGCACCTGTGCTAAGGCACAACTGGTGGGAAACCGCCATGCACTGGACTGGATTGGAAAAACTTTATTTAGGTCCTGCAGGAGGCGCTTAGGGCGAAACATGGAGCCGAAATGTTGCTGATGATAATTTGACAGCGTAAGCTGTTATGGGCTCATTCCAATAGTCGTTTATGGTCGCGATGACGCCGCCGCCGCCCCGCAACCGCTATCGCCGGAAATGCGAAAAAAAGTACCCCCTCTACGCCGGGATCGTACCCAGGCCCGCTGCGTGGGAGTCGGATATTTTACCAATGAGCAACGCAAGCGCTTGCTATCAGCGTTAGAAAAAGGCCCTACAAACGCGCCCTAGGCAGACGCGCAGGCGCAGACGACCTAAGCCTCCGCCAGTATGGTGGCGCCATTCAGTTAACGTGCCTGCAACCGCCACGTGCGACGAGATGCGATTCAGACGAGGTGCGCAATCAACGCTATCCCGATGTTAGATGTGCGCCACGTATTCTGGGTACCTCTTCGGTACACGTTATGGCGTCTCCTCGCAAGGTACGAACCGCTGCTGAAGAAGCGAATCGTAGAGCTACGTGCGCGGCTCCAACCAGGCATTATCGGGCTCAGCAGACTGCTGTGCAGAGAGCATTACAAGCAGCAGCTCGCCGTCGACGCCGGCCGGGCAGTTCAAATCGTTCTCGTCAAAATTCAGGCGAAGACACTTTGCCGCGAAGACCTTGTTGTCCGTGGTGCCGAAATTGGAGCTACTCTTGCGCCGCTCAACCAGCTTACGCTGTGACCAGTGGCACACCTACGGGGGGGGGGGGGAGGTTTCGGGGGTTGTAACCCCCCCCCCCCTGAGGCCGACCTTACCCCCCCCCTCCCTTTTGTTTAACCCCTTTGATTTCCTTGCGCATTGGAGTACTGCAACTAAGATGTAAGACGCGCAATCGTCTGCACACTCGCAAAAAGCGCATTTTTGACAATTTCCCATGAAGAAATTGAAATTAGTGCTGTTTAGATGGTATTGGCAAACTGTCAACCCCCCTCCCCTCTCTCCCCCTGGCAGAGATCCTGGGTGCGCTACTGGCTGTGACTGTGCTGCGTGTGCCGCGCAGGCCTGTGACTTTTTTTTCTACACGCGGACACGATCCTGGGGGAACTAGCCCTTAACAGCTTCGCTGTAAAAGACCATTTTTGCCCACGTCCTCCTTCAAGGCAAATTCCGGTTTTGATATGAGACTTAATTCCCCCAACGCAGGTTGCTGCAGTGGTGTAAACGTCTCATGAGCCCTCGACGTCAAATGTAGTGCATCCACAGTGGTAGCTACAGGAAGGGATGCCACGTGGAGTGTGTTGCAGGACGCGACGGCGGCCGACGCAGCATGCCGTCAACTCTACAGTCATTCGCGGGAAGCGCACCGTGTGCAAAACAGCAACCGCAGTGTTTAGTCTGGCCCATGACTACCTCGAAGGCACATGGACAGAATCTGTTCCTTAATAGCTCACGAGCCGAATTATCTGATATTAGCAGCATAGACTACGGAGCATGGAGGAAGGAATGAAACAAGGAAGGAGCGTCACGTGCTAAAAATGAAGACTACTCGAAGTCAGCCCAGTACGTTATCATGTCAGAATAGGCTTTAGTATCCACTACCATAGTGCTCGTGATGGTGATTACAATTATTTATTGACATCCCCTTTGAAACCAGGCGGGGATAAAGTCACCTAGCCTACTTAAGCTAATCAGGTAATCTATACATGCTCATCAGTCTAGCATTTCGCCTACATCTCCTTAATGTTATTTCTCTTCCTAAAACCTTCTGGACCTAGCTTGTACAACTAGCTATGCCTGCAACGAATATGGTCGTATCAATCTCTTCTCCGCATTTTTCCACCAATACTCTAAACGTATCTTGCTAATCTCGACCGCTGACCGGTTGATGCTTCCATCCACTTTAAATCCAAGCTCTTCTGGAAGGTGTACGTTACCTATTACGGGTCTCACCGGGTGAATACTTTCGCATTCCATTAGGATGTGCTGAGTGGTCTCCGGATACCTCGTCCTGTTGCGAATATTTCTTCCAGTGTGTTGTCCTTAGGCAACCAGCTCGAGCCTCAAATAGCAAGGCACTGCCCTTTATGCTATCGCACAGATTTTTCTTTTTTGTTTCCATTCTTTGCATTCAGTTTACTGTCTCGGTCAGTGGCGCACCGACGGGGGGGGGGGGGGGTTTCGGGGGTTGTAACCCCCCCCCTGAGGCCGACCTAACCCCCCTTTTGTTTAACCCCTTTTATTTTCTTGCGCATTTGAGTACTGCAACTAAGATGTAAGACGTGCAATCGTCTGCACACTCGCAAAAAGTGCATTTTTGACAAATTTCCTGTGAACGAATTGAAATTAGTGCTGTTTAGATGGTATTGGCAAACTGGCAGAGATCCTGGGTGCGCTACTTTTGGCACTAAATTCATTTATGGCCAACATGCACCAACCAGTCCAGCAGCAAGTACTACTCGTATACTCAGAGGCCACGTGGTGGGCCGACTTTTGGAAGCACGGGACAAAATCGAAGGATGTCTTCGCATGAAGTTGGCTTACGAAATGGTCTAGTTACTTCACGATTTCTTTTTTCATTTCTCCTCTTTGTGGTACGATGGCAATCATCATACAGGAAAGGACAAGAAAATATCGCTTTAAAGTAGGAGGAAGCACGGTACGTCCTTCAGGCAACTAGCTTCGGCAAGCCACCCTCATATGAAACCCACCCCTCCTTCTCTTCGGGGCCCCTCTGCGCATTGACTATTGGGAAATACGCTCTCTATGGCTGTCGTACTTTTTAAGATGTTTGGTTCATGGTAGCTCTTAGCAATGCCCTTGTCACTATCGATCCTCGCTACTCGCGCCCCGCTCTACTCCCTCCCATACTTACCGCGCGCTCGGCGACTAGATATTACCGCTGCATATCACGTGGTGAGAGCCTATTTCCATGAGCCTTACCTTCATATTTTTTATGGCAATGCTTCAAAATTTTCACACACTTCCTCCTAACCTTCCTTCCTGCACGGTGATCATGTCGTCATGACACGTGATGATGACGCTACAGGTGGCTATGGCTCCCCCCGTTCAGAGACGAGGGTCAAATGAAATTGATGTGTTGTTTACACAGCAATAAATGTCAGTCCACGTCGTATGACTCCTGTTACCGGTGGATCCAATGGGGTATTCTGTAGGGCGACTCTGGGACCAGCGAAGCACATGTGCGGTGCAACGTTGGCAGGTGGTAAGAGCTGCACATCTGAGGTGTGGGCACGATGGTTGCATGTGCAACAAATCACACCTGCCGGCACGTAAAAGGCATAAGACACACAATGGAACATGGGCTTGCATGTAGCACAGCTTACCGCAAAGAAAGTAAAGGCCAGTAGGTCGATTGTTGTGCACTATGGGCAGCTGGCCTTTATAATGTTATGTGATAGGGTGTACGCACATGTGCAACTTGCCAGCGGCACAAAAGAATGAAAGAGGGCGTTGATACAAGGAGGCTTGATATCCCCGTCGAGGTCGCACGTTCATGCATATGCATGCAGAAGAAGCATTGTCTGTAGAGATGCCTGCATGGAAAACACCAGCGATCATGACGCTGTGCTTTTGAAATGACAATGTAGTGAAACAATTCTTTCAATGCGAGTGCATCCATGTAAACGTGAGCAGCTAACTACTGATCCTAACTCGTACATTTGAACACCACAATTTAATTTAAATGAAATTGGACCAATTAAGTAAAGCCTGAACCACGCAAGTTTGTTTTTCACCAGTTTGAGCCTGAGGTTACCTCAAACTGAGCCTGCCATTCCACATGAGGCCAATGTAAGCCTCCTTACACATACAAAAGCAGGGCATATTAAAACTATGATAAGTGCCACAGTATGTGTTCGCTGCAAAGAACGAGGTCACAGGCACAATTCCTGGCCACGGTATGCCATTCTTTGCATTCAAAGCACAATCAGCAGGTGTTAAATGCATAAGCGTTTGCGCCCTTAGATTTAGGGGCACGGAAAACAGAACAACACAGATGGTCTGAAAGTTTCTGGAGCCCTCCAGTTCAGTGGCATGGCTAGAAATCTTGTTCGGGGGGGGGGGGGCTCAGGTTTCAGCGCGGCCTCCTTCTTATAGAATTTGTCGAGGGATCAAATACATGAATAAAAACTGCATTGCCATTGCCAATGCCATTGTATATGAGATGCTGCAAATGAATTATTGAACGCTATGCACTGTGAATACAAGTAAAGTATGTCTTTTTTCATAAAAAATATATTCGTATGTCCCCAAAATTGTGGCAGAAATAACTGATATCAATGCTTCCGCATTTTTTTTGTCTATTTAATAAGTACAGAAAATATCACACGAACTTTAGAACTAGTATATCAATTCGAAACCAGCAAAGCAGTGCATGCAGCTGATATGAAAAAACGTAAAGGCCATAAAATTAACAAGTTGAGGACAAATATTTTGATGAATCTTTGTCATTCAAGAACCTTGTTTACATTTTGGTACATATGCAACGGCCAGGAAAAAACGTCAATGACGCTGTCCTTCGTTGCAATGGATTGCGCAGGAGCCGCTGTTACCGGTCGTGTTTTGTGAGTAACTGCACCGAAATTATAGTCGCAACAGTGAGTACATATAAAAAGCAGGAGTTCTGCAAACTACACATTAGAAATGCAAAGATAGAATGGAGTATACAAATACGAAGTTACAACTTGATAAAGGGCACAAAAAGTGGCGCTGAAACAAAGTTCACTGCTTGCATACACAAAACCTCGCAACAAGATATTTAAATGTACGTATAAGTCTCCAATAAATCTATGTATCTAAGCAAACGTCACTGTATATAATATGTCAAACAAGACAAATAACATGATGCTCAGTTACAGATAGTAAACTATACGCATAGAAAGACAGACAATCTAGGCAAGAACAATACTATGATCGCAGAAATCGTGATATGTACTTGGGCCATGCTGCGGTCGCGACAGCATCATATGGGTAGAATAATAGAGGAAGGTGCAGAAATCAGTACGAAAATGTGCATTTTGGCTGCCTGCACAGCGGCAACAATTATTCTGCACCCAAAATCAAAGAAGGCTATTGCTTTGTTTCAAAAAAGAAGTAAAAGCAGGTAGTCAAAAAGGAAAGAAAAGGACAAATGAAAGCCACAGATGATGCGGCAAGTTTACTACCCAATATCCGAGTGTGTTTGTTGGGAAACGCAATGTGGGCCGGGCTTTCAATGAGCAAGGTCGGTCAAAATTGGTTATTCATGTCCTCGTAATTTTCGTATTCGCATGATAATTTTGATCATGCATGCTAACTGTTACAATAAATGGTGAAAATTTCTGCGGTTTTAAAAGCTAATGAACAGTCATACGTTTTCATAATTATGAGTTTATGGACCTGAAGGCACAGAGATTTTTATTTGACCGGAGCCTGGGGATTGATTTTTGCTGCTTCGCTGTCTAAAGGACAAACTTCACTTGGCGGGGAAGTTTAGCGAAGTGGTCAATGACTTTGGACACGTTGATGCCGACGTCTCTGTGGGCGCAAAAAAGATCCAGCCTAACCATGCATTCCTCAGATATTGCAGAGCGCAAGTAGTTTTTTAGTTATCTCACGTTTGAAAATATTTGCTCTGCGCTGGTAGTGGTCACAAGAAGGGTGACTAGAATCTTCAGCAGTTTGTACACATTTACATAGAACCTCCAGTCGCAATGAGAGAGGACATCTATTCCGGTGCTAAAACCTAAATACACTTCTTCGATGTCGTTGACATCTTTGTTTAGGTATACTTGCACAAACAGTAAGCTGTTCGATTCCAGCAATATACATCGTTTCGTCAGCAAGTACGGAGAAGTAGCTGCAGAGTTTACTTTTGGATCTAGGCTTTCTTTGATAATTTCACCACAAATTTCTATACTTTGGTTTTGTACATCTGGGCTTAAATACGAGGCATTACTCGGGCAACTTTCCAAATGGTTCTTCACATATGTATCTCCACAATCAGCTCGCATGCGAAGAAGCGCTTTGAAAATACCACTATTTCCAGCCGGGGCTTTGCTTTAATCCATAGGACCACTGTCCTTATGGCCACGGAGATCCAGACTTTGTCGCCCGCAAAAGATAACTGTCTCAATATTAGGCCGCAATAACTTTCTTCTGTTTTCTCTTATTTTACTTTGCCTGCCCTGGTCCAGCTGATCGATCACATTTGGCGCACTTCCTGAAAATGTTTAGCGAAATTTATCAGCTGCCAGCTCACAGTCACGGTGATATTTAGTATTTTCGTGTATGGAAGATTGCGAGCACGTGCTTCCATCTCTGGAACGGCGTGAATATGAGGGCTCCAGTGCGCCATTGTTGGCCCAAGTTCATAAGAACATTAAACCCGTAAAGTTCCAGAATTAAAAAACTAAAGCACGCCTTTGGAAATGTCAGTGCACCTTTCACGTCAAAAGTTAATGGGAATTTTATGCCCACAAAGTTCGGAATTGAAATCCATGCGCTTCGTAGACTCCACGGCCGCTGCGAGATGCCACAACGCGCCCGCTTGCTATCGAAAAGTCCTTGAAAGTTTGTGCTCGGATGGGGCACCTTGCGTTATGCGACTCCAAGCGCAGAAGCGTTGCCACGAAATCCAGCCTGATTTCGCAATGTTCGTGCTGAAATGTCTTTTCGAGCGTGAAAAAGACATTGTAGACAAAATCCCGAATGATTCGGTTGTTTTGGTGGGCACCGGGAAAAATTCCGGGGAGGGGCTGAAGCCCCATCAGCCCCCCCCCCCCCCCCCCTGGCTACGCCCCTGCTCCAGTTCAGCATCCTTCAATGTCAACCGTGCAGCTTCGGATCATAAAATACTGGCAATTATCACTTAAAGCTCAGTTGTACACATTGTTAATTTGATCAAAATCAGATGCCAAACGACAACCAAATTGACAGTGATATTACCAAATTTTCACAAGATCATGCTCGCCTCAGTAATTCATCAAGCTGCTCCAGTTCAGCATCCTTCAATGCCAACCGTGCAGCTTTGGATCATAAAATACTGGCAATTATCAGTTAAAGCTCAGTTGTACACATTGTTAATTTGGTCAAAATCAGATGCCAAACGACAACCAAATTGACAGCGATATTACCAAATTTTCACAAGATCATGCTCGCCTCAGTAATTCATCAAGCAAGGCAGCAAGAAACATCAAAGGGCAACTCTGGCGATTTTTTTATGTCCATTGACTTTAACAAAATATTAATACATGCTCTATTTTTCGCTCTGATTATCTGTGCCATACGATTTGACTGCAAGTCATTTAGTTTTCCTGAAAATAAATTTTAAAGATTGGTTGCGTGCTCCCGACTCATGCCTACAAATGTATGACTTCTTACTGACCACTTGTGTTTGTGACGTCAGAGCCTATATCGCCACCTCGCCCAAAAATGACGAAGCTGGCTTCTTTTTCTATGAGGCGACGGCCGGCAATCATCGTTTTCATAGACGTGATAACCGGTGCTCGTCTTCCGTCTTGACGCAGCACAATGCATCAAGCTTGGGCATGTCAGCTCATGTCGGCGGGACAAAAGCAAATGGTGATCCTTCAGCGCTTATATCATCGCTGAAATCACTGCTGTCTAGTTTGAAAGAGCTGGAAAAGCTCCTCGTGTCGTCAGAAGACTTCGTCAGTCTCTCTTTTTTTGGTGTTAGCACCACATGTACTGCATGTTTAGCACGCATTCTATGTGTTTACATTAAGGTGGTGTAGGGTCTGACATCATCGACTCATTGAAGGCATCACACAAAGCAGCTACCCGTTTCGGTTTAAGTACCTCGTTTATTGGTTACTTAAAATTATTCTGCCGTTTCTAAGCAAATTAAACCACCCTGCTAGTGACAGGACTGTCAATGCCATTTTAAAATGACAATATTCTAATATGCTTAAGAAAATGCCAGAGTTGCCCTTTATGAGGGTGCATGTTAGCAAACTAACAAACTTTCTACCTGGTTCAACCAAACGGGTGTACTTACATTTATTAAAAGCCATCACTAACTCATGGGCAGGGCTGGGCAAAGATACTCTGAAATGGTATTGCGATACAGAAGCAAGAATGCTAGAGAATTACCTGTATACGATGCTCAGTTTGTATATTAAAAGACTTCATACATTAGTTGATTCTTTATTACAGCTCCATGGAGCACCTTTGTAGCAGCAACAAGCTCATTTTGGAGCAGCAAAGCTCCCTTTTGGAATAAACAACAGGCACATCATTTCGCAAATAGTTAAACTAGATATTTTAGTAGCGCACCATTCTTGTAAATAAATCAGTAGTATATGCCTGTGGTTATGCATGTCCTCTGCTGCCCCAAAAATTAATTTCCATTGGCATCAAACCCCAACAGCCTGGGCCACCTTTCATGCCTATATTTTCCTCGGAAATACACTTCTTGTCAAGTCTCTCAAGCAAGCTTTGGCTAATGTTCTGTTTTAAAGAGTGCCAAGTAGGACATGAATGGAAAACAGATCCCTTTGTCTCTCCGACTTCATTAAAATTTATGACATTTACTGCATTTTAGCAAAATAACTGTCTCACTACAACTTCTGTATTTTTAACACAGCCTTTGCAGGTGCACTGCACTGACCAATAATGCCAGATGCAACTGAACACATGCTGGTTGCAGCTATTGCTGCAGTGACTGACAATATTTGAGCTGCTGGTGTAAAGCATTGGCAGAGATGTAATGGCTAACATGCAGAACTCCTTTTTTGTATTTTTAAAGCAAAGCTTTCTTTACAAATCCTCTAGCACTTTCCTGACTGTAGTAGGGTGTTGCTGTCCTGCTGAATAGCTCATACTTACAAAAGAAAAACATTTAACTATATGCCCGATAGTAGGATCGAACATCGGTCCCCTCGTACAACCACCCTAAGTTCTAACTATTACACCAGAATCACAAGTATGCTTCTATTTACACCAACTAGTTCTTTGATACGATCACTGCATGTATCACATTGGATAGCACAGGTGTGTGAGAGAACATGCGCCCATGTTTTCTTTACGCCAGTGACGCAGGAATGAAATGGCAAATTTATAGCATTTGATTGACCTCAGATTCCAAGATGTGCATTGGGTCTGCATAATTTATTTTCTTCAACAAGAGCACCCATGTAAAGCGAAAACATTTCTAATGCGTTGTGATTGTACAAAGCGTCAAAAAATCTCACTACACCAGCACTGTGGCTGCTGACCACATCTCTTGTATTCCGTGAAGGGCATGATTAGGACTGAACCTTTCTATAGATATTTTCAGAGTCCTGCTACGTGTGCTGTCCTGTCATTTCAAGCAAACAGTGCACAAGTACAATAAAGTTGTGTCTAATGAAACTTGCATCATACATGTTTCCTTTGTATCTGTGACTTCACTAAAATCTATATAACATTTACTGCAATTTAACAAAATTATTGTCTCACTACAACTTCTGTATTTTTAACACAGCTTTTGCAGATCACGCATATATATTCATAGCAAATAATTACAAAAGGCCCAACCAGTACAACAGAGGCTCTTTATTTCAACCGTTGTTAATTGAGCAAATTAAATATTTTTGGTCCTGCCCAACGTATGTCTCATTCAATGGCATAAACTGAACTAAAGGTATGTTGCCACACAGCTCTGAATGCAGACAAGCCAGGGTGGATAGTGATCACACAGCCTCACAAATATACGACGAAAAAGCCACACAATATCAGAGACGCCAGAGAAACCATCAACAAATGAAAGGTGTTTTGACTGTGACCCACATGCTAGTGTCAACCTTGCCTACTACATTGCAAGGCGCTGATATTGTTGCCAGTCAGCTCAATGAGGAAATAATTCGAGTTGGGAGACGCTAGAGCACTTACCGTATGTAGAAGCTTACATGACACTGCTGCAACTTCTGCACTGCGAAGGTCAAGAGGCCCTTGTCGTTAAAGCAGAATTTTGTGTGAGTTCACCCAACACGTTACGAGTGTGCATAATTTGCAATTTGCACGAGATCATGAAAATTGCCGTTACTATGCAGATTCTGTTGATATAGTTGTTGCAGTAAACGCTTCTTAACTGTTATATTGGTCACTAAGATATCTTGACATTGAATATTTTAGACAATGCACACCATTTAGTGCAAAAAATGAAAGAGTGCGGTCGTACATCATTAACAGCCTCATTCATCTTCCTCCGTTTAATTGTGTCACATCACAGTACGTGGATGCTACTCGTCCATGCCGACAGCAGCGCATCCCCAGTTCGTTTTTTACAAAGAACACAACTCTTTCCTCTATGACCACACGAAATCATATTACAAAGTCATGAGTAACTGAGTGTTTTCCAGAAAGACAGTAAAAACAAAATCCTAGCATAGGTTCAGCATAAATTATTCAAATTATGCCTAAGTGCAACCTGATGTAGCAGGTTTAGGCAGCTTGACACAATGAGCACAGGAATCACATCACTGTTATCAATTCAAGAGCACAGCGGTTAACGGATCAACATCTGAAGTTTATTTATACTCTATATTACAAAACAGTACAAATTGATGACGCAGATAATGACGATGATTCTTAAATAGCGAAAGATGTGCCTTACGAGTGCATAATCTATCCTGTGCGCAATGCAGTTTTGTGCCAATATGCCAGTCTGTTTCACACAGGAGCATGTTTCCTATGAGAAAACCTAGGCCTTCTTTCCTTGCTTGGGCCGCTTTTTTGGGGGGGTCCAGCGCAGAGAAGAGATGTCAACTTGAAGTCGTGGCCTCTTGTACTGGGCACTCTTCAGGTGCTCTTCCACGAGCTTGGGTGTCACGCAGATCACGTGCTGGCCCTTCCAATACTTCACCATGTTGAGGCTCTGCAGTGTGGTCACTATGTCACCCTGTGTTATGCTGGTCATCTGGCTGAAATTAGTCAACATTCAAGCAACTCAGCATCCATAAAATGAAAATGCAAAGCATCTTCAAAGGCCCTACTGCAGCACTGAGGCTACACTGCACCTTTAAATTTGTGAATTTACTTCACCTCAAATTTGCATAAGGCTTAAAAGTAACACCGTGGAGGCTTGGGCTAATCGGCACATACTCGACAGGTGAACAGTGCAAAAAGACGAAGGACAAGAAGAGGAACACACACACAGCCCTGGTGCGTTCCCCATCTTGTCCTTCGTCTTTTTGCGCTGTTCACCTGTCAGGCTTAAAAGTAATTTTTCAGGATTTCCTTTTTCCTTTGATATATTGTACTATAGTGCATACAGTTCCAAACCCGTTTATAACAAACTCAATAGTTCCACAAGAATTGGCCGTTATGACAGTAGTTCCTTACTTATATATTCGCCCTTAAACACCGTACAAAATTAACCGCACCGAAGTTGACGTCAGCAGTTGCAATTTGGCAGCACTTTGGTCCGAAAACTAGATTTTCAGTGTCTTGTTCTTGGTGCATTCCTGCACCTAGCTGCAAATTTCCATTAGAAACGTTCATCTAAAGAACGAAATGCAGCATCGGATGGATAGCTCTTTGAAAACGACTCCCGGTTGTGATCACCTGTTATTTCGAAACTGCAAGTGCAGCCGCTATTTGTTATTCAAGAGCTTGTGATATGTTACTACCAGCAAAACATGACTATTCTGCACAAGAGAGCGAAGTGTTCCAGTTGGCCGGAAACTACTGCGGCATGCCACCATTCTGTGAAGGTCTTGGACACCATGGTCTCGGAATTACGAGTGCGCGCCAGTCACACAAGAGCCGTAAAATTGTGTTATCTATGTCGCTTCAGACGAAAAAAGTGCGATGTTTGAAAGGTAGAACGTCACAAACTGTTATCAGCCATCGGCGATGCGTAAATGAAGTGCCACTGAACCGTGATCTGATAACTGCGTAGTAACCGCCGATCCTCTGCAACCTTGCATGGCAGCAATGCGTGGTGCAGAGTTATCGCCGACTCGGGCAGTGTGAATATTGACAGTAACGACAGGAACACTTGAGCGGCCATGGTTCCCATGGTAGAAGGACACAGAAGGTCGTTCCAAATCATTTAAATACGCGTAATGCATGTCATGCCGAATGGACAGCTGAAGCAAAAACGTGAATGCAGTCATCGTGGCATCCGATATCGCGCTGGCGCATGCGCCAGTGCATGCCCCGTGCCATGCTGTTTATGCTGTATGCCCTCTCTCTGCAGGCATGCCTTGAAAGCCTTCGTGGCTTCTGAAATCTGCATGCGGCAGTCACTCACTCGCTCATCTTGAAGGTCACATGCCATATTATCGTCGTGGTTGGACTGGAGTGGGGCAGGCGCTGCTATGCGCCCAATATGATCATGCTTCCATGCTTTGGTACTTCGCTTGCACCCTCTTTTTACCTTGACCGGGCTCAAATCGTTCGTTGTAACAGTGCGATGGTTAAAAAATTTTCGTTATATCTGGAAACAGTTTCAATAGGTGGATTGTGAAATTCATAAGTTCACTGAAATGTGGTCATTATAACCGATAGATGGTTATATCTGGGATCATTACACAGTTAAACCTGGATATAACGAAATTGACAAATTCCCTAAAAAATTCGTTATAAAGAGGATTTCGTTATATGCAGGTTCGGCACGAAAATTCAAAAAAGAAACGCTTACCGTATCTATTCGATTCTAACACGCCCTCGATTGTAACGCGCACCCGTTTTCCGTTTTCGTCGAAGCACTTATCCTTGGAATGTCACACCAGGTACTGGATGCGTGGACGCGTGTCGTTTCGCACAAGCGCAAGGCATCGGAAACGAAGAGCGAGAGTCACAATGGCGTCGTACCGTCGTATAGTGTTACAGTAGAACTCCGCTGTCACGTTCCCGGGTGCTGCATTTTCCCAGCTGTTACGTCGTTTCCGGCTAGTCCCGGCACAGCTGCCATAGAACCCAATGCATTGGTAACCCCGCTGTTACGTCGCAACTGTGGGGCCGTTCCAGCATCATGCGTTGCGAACTGCCACCCCGCGATGGCCCGAGCGGCCATTTTGACTTTTCATGTCGCTTGGCTTGGTTTCTTGACGATGGCATTGGCCGCCCAAAGTGCCGGGGGCGTCACTTATGACATTTTCGATTTCCGCCAGCAAAAGTATGACCCTTGAGATCCATATTTGCTATCTAAAGATGGCGTCTATGACACGTTGTGGCCCTAAAATTGGTTTTGGCTCATAGATGTTCCGTATAAAGTCCAAGGGAGATAACACAGTCGCCGCGCGCCGTATGCTGTATGTGCGAGTGAAAACGTGCGAGGGGAGCCGACGACCGCGTCTAAATCTCGCGCGTGCAAGAAAGAAAAGCAGGGAGGAAGTGCGCCTTCTTCCGTTGCGCTCAAGGCACCGGCAAGGGAGCGAGGGGGGAGGGATAGCGGGCGGTGTTGTACTGTACTCTGGCATCAACTGCGTACTGCGCGGCGCGCGGGCCGTATCTTGAAAGCTGTCTGCGTTGGTGCAGTCTAGGTAGTCTAGGTAGTGTAGGTGCATCGGCGGCTCGTAGCTTTGTGCGTGCTGAGTGTTCTCAGCGCTCAGTTTGCGTTGAAGTGATAGACAACAGCACGAAGGTCACTTCGCTCGCTTCTCCCGCGGCGCTCCCACACGCCGTCAGTGTTTGACAGCAAGTGTGATGTGTCACAGCGTGTACCAGCGCGTCGGCAACATCAACTGGAAAAGGAGAGAGTGCCGGCTTGGCGGGCTAGGCCAGCTGCAGCAAGCAGCAGGATCGGGTTTGAATGAAGGGAGGGGGAAAGGTCACGCCCACGGCAGCAAGATTGCCGGGTCGAGGGATGCAGGCCTGCCTCGCGCACGCTCGCACGCACGCACACGTGCGCTCGCTTCGCATTCCGTCGCGGTGAAGGTGCTTCCGGTTGCTGCTCGCGCAAAAATGACAAAATTTGTGGCGAAATCTCTAGGTTGTCGGCGGGGAAAATTCGTTATTTCAAGGGGGTCTCCCGCTGCCACTTTGTTACGTAGAGGTCTCAAATACATGTGCTTCTATGGAGTAATGGCGGGAATAGAAAAACTTTGTTATATCCAGGAATTCGTTACATGGAGGTTCGTTATAAGCAGGTTTAACTGTAAAATAAAGAGGTTTAACTGTATAGTCAACTTCAATAGAACGAAATTCTTGACATAACGATTTACCTTTTTATAACTTCTTGTCTGTAGGACACCATGTATTTAAACCTAACTATAACGAACTATGTTTACGCACGATTTCATTATAATGAAATTTCACTGCCACCGCGAAGGAACACCTGTACAATAAATGGAAACGACCAAAGACGCAGATGGTCAAATGGTTTAATTACATGCGGCTGCTTGCAATACACCTCTCAAATCATGCGCACCGCAACCAAGAGTGACCACCGAAGGCAAAAAGCCCAAGTGCGATAAGAGCCTATCCCACTCTATGCGCTGCATGCAAGAACTGTGTGCGCGTGCAAACGTGCAAGGGCAAGCTGTGAAGGATGGTGGCTTGATAAGTGCCTTCTTTCTTTGCGAGCAAGGAGAGGGGAGGGGAAACAGGTTGGCACACGTCTCTTTTTCTTGAGCATCCGTGGCTGCGCATGGCTATCAGTACGGTTAAGCTGAGTCCATACGCAGCCCACGCGCTCTGTTTTAGAGGTACCATATTTTTGCATGTCTAAGCTACATCACATTTTCAAAAAATTGAACAGTAAAGTGGAGGTGCAGATTATATGCAAATTTTGCCTTAAAGTATGGCCTCACAGCAACGCACACCGCGCTGCCGTGAAGCCCTACCTCAAGACAAGGTTCCCCGCCATTCAAAGTTTCATTATCGAACCGCTGCGCGTTGAAGCTCCCTTCTCCCCTCTTTCATGGGCCCTCTTGCTCTTTACGAGTAACCATTTTGCGTTTAGTAGCTAGCAAACAGCGCATGCGGCACTGAAAAACTCATACGGCACCCGTTATCATGGCATTCCCTCAGTCCCACGCAAAGCGGTCTGCACTACAGTGCTACGCCAAATCACCGTTGGGATAATCGGCTCAATCATGTTTGCTCTGTCGCTGTTACCCATGCAAGGGCTTCTCCGTCCGCGCAGTCATCCGCTGTCGTGTGAGTGCTAGCTGCGAAGTGATCCGATCCACATTACGTATCACATGACTGATTCGTCCGCGATACAACCACCGTGCGAATACAGCTTTGTCAGCATCGCCAAAGAACGGGGAAACCGAGTCGCCGGCCGTAGATACGACGTGGACGAGTTGTGCATCCTTGAGTGGAGACTGTTTTTGCAAAGATTTGAGCGTTGTTGTATGCAGTTATTTTCGTGGATTATACACGTGGATATATATTTTTTTTTCCGGGCTGTTGTAATTGGGGGGTGCGGGTTTACACGCAAAAATATGGTAATCTGCCGCGTGTGCAGACTTGGCATCGTGCGCTGTCTTTTCGCCTGCTCAGTGCTGGAGGTTGGATAATCTTGAGTTTCAGAGACACGTTGGAGCAAGAGGCAGGTAACGCACGCGCTTTCTGCTGCCTGATTTGTCCCACTGCAGGCGACACTATCAACCGTGGGGGCAGAGTGGACACTAAAGCGTGACTGGCTTCGTTTCATACATTCAATGTGAAGATGAGACCAACAACATGAAACCGTATCTCTTGTTGCTAACTCTCAAATTCAACAAAATGATTTTTTTTTTCTCATTCAACTTCAGTTTTTCCGATTGCCCGATAATTCCGAAAGTTTTGTGGCTCCCTTTGCATAAGAAAAAACCTCGATAAGTGTGCTTATGTGCATAAAACACTGAATTTCGATAGAACGAAGCAAAGTGCAGATTTTACCGACTTCATTATAATGAAGTTTAATTGTACTTCGAAAATTTCAAATACCAAAATACGAACCGGAGTGAACACCAAGAAGCATAAGATTCAATTGAATACCGTATTTGCACGATTCTAACATGCCCTCGAATCTAATTGGCAGCCAATTTTTGCGGGCTTAATGAAAATAAAAGTGCACTTGAATGTAACATGCACCTGATTGTAATATGTGTGATTTATAACAGATAAATATAATATCTCCCCCGTTTGTGATCAGAAAAAAAAAACGAGACATGTTACATTTTTCACAGAACGAAAACTTTTAATTGTTTTTTAACGAGCTTTCATAATGAAAGCAGCGTGTCGTCGTCACCATTTGCACTTCATTGGCCACAGACACCAAGCAAGCAAGGCGGTATTCTTGAGCGATCACTTGCATCAGACTTGTCTAATTTACGTGACAAAGAGCGTTCCCGGCACTCTACGCAGATAGTAAGTTTGGCACAGCGCCAGAAACACTCATGGCCATGTGCACCGACGCATCCGGGGCCAAGTTGTGCAAAATCTTGCGAATGTGGTAGTATCTCCGAAAGTGATCGTAGTCAAACACAAAATGAAGCCACGTTATAGCCACAGCAATCTTCAAAAAAATATGCTCTGCAGCCATCTCATGATGATGACAATTCTGCTTCTGACGGCTCTGAAAATGAAGAACTGCATTTTGAATGCTACACTTAGCTTATCAAATTGGCTCTAACTTCGGAGTACAGTCACTTGCCACATGAAAAACACGGGAAGACAGCTGGCAGTTCCAAAACTGTGCCACCGCAGTACGGTCTCTTTCAAAAATTTCACTCGAGACATGCACAGCAGATGACTCGCACCACTAGCGGCGCCATGGTGATTTTACAGTATTAACAAGTGGCATTCATTCTGCTAGTCTTTGGCACACATACAGGACTTAGTAGGTGGTGAAATTGAGATGCTATGAATTATATTTCATCAGTAATAGTGCTGCTATGCAAAAAAAAAGAGAAGATAAAAATCTGCTTATAAACTGCACCTTTAAAGCGCACAGGTCTGCATTGCACAACTGCTTCTGTCTGTCTGTAAACATGTGTGTGTTTGCAGTAGCTTTCACTCCAACTTTTCACATAACCACGGCAGGCGATTTTCATTCTCACCTAAGGTCTTTAATAGACAAGGCTCCACGGACATCTCGGAGGATCTCGAGGAGCACCCAGGACCAGTAGCTCCTGTAGCTGAGCTTGCCCAGATCAGAGAGAGGCTTCTCGGGAGACCCGACTGTGCCTTCCAACTTTGACAGCTCATAGCCTGGAGAAAATGTACATGTGGAAATCAGCACAATTATTGCAACATAATGTGCACTTAGAGACATCGAGGGCCAAACCAAATTTGACCACATTGGTATGTCAGTATCTTCAAAATGAGGCCCTCTTGAAGTTTAGCCGGTAGCAAAAAATTAGTAGCGGAGCAAGTTGTAGCTGAAGGTACTGTATTTATCCGATTCTAATGTGCACAGAGTTATTGCGTTCAAGCCAAGAAAATGCGCACCCAATTTTACAGCATAAAAAGATTGGAAAACAATATCAAGCTGCAGCATTTACCTTTTAGAATGTAAATTTATTTGCAACTTATGTCCACTGCTATAACTGTCAGCTCTTTATCGCTGTTAATGGGCCACAACATGCCGTTCACCGTGTGGCCCAATGTCTTCAATGTTCCGCATTTCTTGAAGAGTTCCACAACAATCACAAATGGGTTGGTAGCCAAGCCACTTCACCAGTTTGTCCTGCAGCACATGAGAGTCTGTGGAGCAACACAGTTTGGTTGCTGCTAGCTTAGCATGTAAAATAACATTTTTTGAATGTGCTTTTGTAATAAAAAATGTCTCCTTGACACCAACCCATAAGAAAATTCGCAGCTGTCAACATCTTGTCATGACACTGGCTGTTACCATCTGTTGCCAACACTGCAATTATGGTTTTGTATCCCACTGTACTGCAAAGGCAATTTTCGGAACCAATTCTTTTTTTCTTTTTTTTTCGGAAAAGTATGCATTAAAATCAGGTAAATACGGTACCCAGAACATTGGAAGATGTCTAACAGCGATCCTGCTTATCTGTGCTGGTACAATAAACCTAAGGAGTGGCAGAAATTTCAGGAAGTTCAAGGAAAGGGCAGCTGAAATTGTAGGCTTCATGCTGTATGTACAGAAATATTTCATACAGGTATTCACAGCTACAGTGCATGGCAAGGGGGCAGCCTATCTGCATCATGTTGAAAACAAGCTGCAGGGTTTCTAGAGTAAAGCTTTACAAATTAGACCCATTGCAGCTTGTAGGCCTGTTTAGAGGACCTTTAGTAGCAAGTGCCACAAAAAAAAAAGCAAGTGTGACACATGAGAACATGCGTTATGCAAGAAAAAAATATCGCATACCGCTTTCAGTTTATCATAAAAGCTCTTACCGGACACGATGAGACGGCAACACCCCTAAATGCAGAAAAACCCAAAGAAAAATTGTTAAGGTTGCAATATTATCTGACCATGCGCACTAGAAAGTACACTATATGCCCTACTTTCGGGACAATCCGCAGCACGACACCGTACTTCCAGTGACTTCACCTGCAGGTACCTGGCTCAACAAGCAGTGAAGCCGCATTCAGGAAAACATACTAGAGAAACGGACATCAATGTATATTTTATGTAGGTTATGACTTTGCAGTGTTAGTACATCTTATAGAGATAATGGGAAGAATGTTCTCCAACTGTTCCTCTCTGCAAAGTTCCAATTATTAAACATCTGTTCCAAAACAAAGAACCTGTAGAAATGAGCACCCTGTTAAGATGCTCCAGTCTCCTTACACTTTCTCAGCTTCAATAATTGCTTGCCTCTTCAGTAGTGTGTTCCACAACATCATTGCTTATAACTGTCACTCAATTTGTTAATTTCAGCAATGGTCTATTTCACCACTAAAACATTCAAAACAGTATTGCGACTGCAAAAAAGGACTGCACTAGCACTGTTATCCATTCTTTGAACAAATACCAAGTCACCCCTAAATACCAAATACCAACTATTATATGAACAAATACGAACTCACCCATTCTTCCACTGAATCCGAAAATGTTACTCAACTGCGTCAGATCCATAAAACAACTCAGCGTAGAGACACGTTATGCTATTTTAAACACCTTAAGCTCAGTTCTTAACACTAGTGCACACACGATGACATGAATGAGAATGTTGTGCAGTAGGTGCACTGCATGCTATGTTTTTACGTGGACTTCAGTTAAGTTAACTCCACAAAGTACCAACACCATTCCACACACCTTCATTGCTGACCATGAAGAGTACACTGTGCCAGAAGAAAATGTTGAGTTAAAATGAATTAGTATAGTGATTAATTACCTTGTGATTGGATTGCTTAGCTATCCACAACTGAAACTTGCATGCCAAAAGCATGCCAAAATGCTACTGTTGGTTTTGCATAAAGTTTCCCGCGCTCGAATCAGCATTTATGTACGGAATTAAGCCTATCCAAAATGATAGGTCTGGATTTGTTGTTTGACTCGTAACCAGGGGGGCTAACACCTCAAACACGACCCATTCGCACCTTTCCTCTGTAATGGACACAATGAAAATTAAATTAAGTTCTACCGTTTTACGTGCCAAAAGCACAATCTGATTATGAGGCACACCGACGTGGGATACTCTGGCTTAATTTTGACCACCTGGGTTTCACGCTGCCCTCGGCGGGTTCCTAGAACCTTCTTCCCAGGACATCACTAAAGTTCATCTGTCTGTCTGGGGTTCTTAAACGTGTACCCCATGTACGGTACGCAGGCGTTTTCGCATTTGGCACCTATCAAAATGCAGCCAAGATGGCCGGGATTTCACGTAACGTCAAAGCCACTTAGCAACCACGGCGAATGATGGACACAATATTCGCCACTTCTTGCAAGAGCAAGTACCAGGCAAGTCTTGTCCGACATTGTCAACAAGGCTATTGGAATTGCAAGCAGCACAGTTTACTTACTGAAAGCGATGAGGAACTTTCCATAACCCTTGCGCTGGTAAGGTGGCATGGTAAGGATGCAGGCCACATTGTTCCCATCAGGAGATTCTTTCTCCTTGGAGAAGTAGCCCACCAGATGTGCGCCGTGCTTGTCGACCTCACACAGCACGTAGAAGATGAACGGCTCCACGTCAAAATACAGTGTCTTGTGGTCCAGGAAGAGCTTGGCCAGGAGGCATAGGTTCTGGCAGTATATCTGCAATCCCAAGAAACCAATGCATGTAGCCAGAGAGTTGAGAACGTTGACATAAAATAGTGCTGACATTTCTGACATGTCATTCTTTTGTGTTAAAGGAAAGTCCAAGCCTTCTATCATCTACAACAAAGCACTGAAAAAATTTACTGTAATATTTGTTTCTAAGAACCTGTTTTCAGAGTCAGCACCCTGAAGGTGACTGCATAGTAAGGTCATGATTCACTGACTTGCTCAATTTCTGAAACTGCTGTGGCTACCACTTGCGAGCACACCCAGAAGCATGCATAGCATTCTTGTTTATTTCTTTCTGTGCAATGTCATCGTACCTAGCCTTATTGGCACACAACATCAGCAAATTTCACTCTGTACCATGATATCATAACAATGTTGGTGACGCCAAGTCCGGCATTCCAGACAAACTTCAGTATCAAACTATTGTATGTTTCTCAACCTTCATATTTGCAAGTGTCATCTTTTCACTTGTGAGAAGTTTGCGGTAAAGATTCAAAAACTGAAAGCTATATGTCAGTACTCCTTTGACATCACATATGATTGCTGCATTTTTTATTAGTCGCCATTGGCAGTGGTTTCATGTTCCAGACGAATCGCAATGCTCCAATGTTGAAACACGCATTTGCCGATATGTTTCTGGTCTCGCCTGTTGCCCATGCTGTCAAGGCACTTGACCACAATGCAGCACAAGAAGAATGGCGAAAGGAAGTGTGCATGGCTGCAACTTTCATCTGTCTTATTTGCTTTTCCTTGCCGAGTCAGGGAGCGTGCATCAAAGGCGATGCAGTAAGAACTCAGTAAATCAACCCCTTAATCATTAGAACAATATGATCATTTGAACTTGCCCTCCATTTCCGCTATACCATGGATTACTCTATGCCAGCGAGCACGTTATAATTCGGAGATACACAGCCGTGCACTGGTTAATTCAGACGATCATTGAAGTGAAGCAACCACAGAGTACGACATAGACACAACGCAAAACAACAGTAGCATACAAACAAAATGCAGCAGCGCAGTAGAAGCACTATAAATACCTTAGAGTTAATGACAGGAACCAGCGTGAAGGTTTTGTATCACAGAGGACAGGCTTAATCAGCTCTACTTTACACCAAGGAAGTTGGCCCTGAAGGCTGCAATGAAGTTTCCATCGATATTATTTGAGATGGTTCATCTTGAGCTCGAAGGTAGGTGATGATAAGGTCAATAGTGTCGATTGCTGACAACACTATTTTTGACCAGTGGAAGCAGCCAACATGCACCCATGGCGTTTGGCCACCCAATCAGAGCCAGCTCGTCCAACCCAGAGCATTTTACTTTGGCAGAAATAGCGGAGAGAATTCTAAAGCTTGGCATTTTATAGCAATTTTTCCACAAGTCATATGCTTTGTGCATCACACAAACGTGAATACAGTTTCGGGGATCCAAGCTACGGAGTTGCACGGAAGACGTGAAGCGCATGAAATTGTGTTTGCAGACTCTTTAAACCTTTCAAAGGAGGTAGAAAGTGTCTTTAAGCAATGTCTCCAAAAGCTGTTTTTAGCTACCATTTTCAGACACACCGCATACGATACAAGCAGCAGAATATATGTAACTGTCCATAAAATACATAACTGCCAAAGTCCAGAAACAAGAATTAGGGAGACTTGTCAAGTGGGGGAAGGGTTACTGTGATCCTTTAAAGCAGGGGTTCGCAAACTGATTTCACGTGGAGCTCAGGGGGGTTCGACAAAAGGCACTTTAGGGTTCTGCGAGCAGCCAATACTAATCCAATCCCATCCCCACTTCACGCACTGATTACCTGATTTATGATTCAATAACTTGTGCACTTTTGCTCTCATTTTATAGCCATTCAAATTATGCACAGCGAAACCATAAATATGAGCACATCGGTGGGGAAAGAAAGCTGGCAGGGAAGGGGGGAGGGGGGCGGGGTTCCGCAGTACTCTGTGAAGGCAGGTGGGGTTCCCCAAGGCCAGAGAATTTGGGAACACTTGCTTCAAAGCAAGCAACCAGGCAAGCAAAATAATAATAATAATAATAATAATAAGCAGCGGACTGGATGCACCCATTCATATGAACAACATCATTACATTTATTGAATATTTGTCACGGTGCGAAACTTTCCTCAGTGCTACCATCGCAAGTAGTTACCTAAATAATGCAACAAGTGAGAAAAGATGATGTCATCATCAAACTGAGACGGTGCCAGAATTAGTCCAGCAGTGAGCACACTAACACCAATGACACTAAACATGGATGGCACTTAGGCGTCCTTTAATTAACGTGCATCGATGGCAGTGTCACTATTTGTGGAGAAAGGACGAGGAGAAATACGGTGTTAGGCACAGTCACTGAGATCACCTACAACCGCATTGGAAGCACTGCTTAACACCAACCTCGTAGGTCATGAAAGAGGGCACCTGTCTACAGCTTCGCATTCGGCGAGAGCCCCAACTAATTCAGCAGCCAGCACGACAACATACTAAGATTCTCTTAACTGTGCAGCTGAAATGCCGACCTTACAATCACATAACAACTCTATGATAACATGTTGATTCGGATCATATACACAAGAGTAGGCTCACCGACTTCTTTTATTGTATGTGGCTAGACCAACGGCTATCTACATGCAAGAATTGGAAAGTGATTTTCAGGATATACCGTATTTACTCGCATAATGAATGCACCCTGAACTTGCTGCTGTGAAGTAGGAGACACAGTACGATTCGGCGTCTGATATGGCATACGGCGGGTATGATTGTATCGAACGCCGTATCGTACCTTGTGTCTCCTGCTTTTATTGTGAGAGCAATTATATGGACACTCCAGGCGCATTTGTGTCGTCGGCGCCACCGATCACACCTCAATCTCCTGCGTTCGAGGGAGGAAAGTGGGGAGGAAGCACGCTGCATTCTGTTGTGCACATGGCACCAGGGGGAGGAGAGGTAGGGGGGGGGGGGCGGCACAGCAACTGCACACCGCCTTATCTTGAAAGCGATCTGCGTCGGGGGCCGAGTCTAGCAGTGCGACAGCGGCTTATACCTTTGTGCGTGCTATGTTCTCACCGCTCAGTTTGCGTTGAAGCGACACGCAGCATGAAGGTCACGTCGCTTGCTGTTGCTGCCATGCTTCCTCACGCCAACGTTTTGACAGCGAGTGTCCGCGATCATCGAGCGTGATGTGTTGATGTTTGCCTGCGCGCGCTGACACCATGCTTGTTAATTTACGTAGTTAGCAAACGTTTGCAAGTTTATATGGCTGATAAAACTACTATCCTCACTTCGTATAGCTGTCTACGCATTTGCCATCGCAATCAATGGCTTGCCTTTTGGGTGAAACTGCGTCTTTTTTAGAGGTGGCCACGGAAAGAAAATTGCTCAGAATTTCACCCCGCATAATGAACACGCCTCCCAACTTTGCGTATATTTTTCGTGGAAGAAAGTGCGTTCATTCAGTGAGTAAATACGGTACTTTTTTCGGCCTAACAAAATAGTCGAAATCCATGCACTGTACAGCTAGTTCTGAATAGTTGGTAGGTATATGCATACAGTGAGTTCATTTTCATAAATAGCTTCTCGGCTAAACCACGAGCCTTCGTCCTGCAGTGGACATAAAAATAGGCTGATGATGATAAAAGGCAGGAGCTATTTTTCGGGACATTTCGAGTTGCGTCCGTGCAATCGGGAGGAGTGGTCAAAAGGGAGAGTTAGCAGGCAAGAAAATAAATGTAAAATCATTGACACTTTTATTGTTCAGCAACCAAACCAAACTAAACACTAACAAAGGTTGCTAGCATGATGCGACACTTAGTGTTGGCATAACTTCTTTGCAAGGTAGAGAGCAAAGATGGCTAAGCTGCTTGAATACACATTAGTCGGGTCAATTTCATGCTGTTGCACTGCCATTTAGTGTGGAGAATGCCTGGAAAGTCTTCCAACTACATACCTTGTGATCTCTGCCATCCACCTCCCACAAGGAGACTGTGCCTTTCCTATATATCTCTTTGCCAGGTGGCTGTCTCCATATGCACTCACTCTGAAAAGGGCAACATTAAATGGGACCATCATCAGAACAATGAGAACATTTGTTGAAATGCATGTTTCAAGCAGCATTGTCTGCTCCACATAGCAGCGTACGAAGAAAAGAAAAACTGAGAGGAGTGCGCATGGCATGCAACCTGTGCACAAGATAGAGAATTAAGCTGAACACGAGCTGACATGCTGTTTCCCTTGTCTGAAAGTCTTGTCTGCCACCTATGATGAAGCCTGCTCTTGCTATTTATCCATGCTGCACGTGAATCTCACTAGTCCAGGCGTTTCCTCCTATATATGCCAGCGACAAGTCTCACTTGCCCATGGATTTCCTTTCGTCTAATAAGCGCCACCAAATGGCAGTCGTATTATCATTTTGGTGTGAATGCTGCACTACTAAGTGGCACAAACTTTCCAGAAAATGTATTTTTATGGGTGCAGTTGACAGAAATGCAGCATAAGTCTGGCTCTCCTGGGCTTTTATAATGATTGCGCAGTTGTGGTGACGACGGCCACCCTTTCCAATGCCGGAAATGTGGTTTATGTCATTTCTCCCCCGCAACAAATGTAGAAGACCTGGAGAGCTCTAGTGAGTAAGTTTGGTGCTTCAACTTAGTACTGAAGACTGTAAAGAACAGTTCGAGCCTCTGGTGGCCTCTCTTATGTAGACGTTGCTCGGCAAAAACGCTTTGCCGCCTGCACCTCTGGGTTTTTCTTTTCTCACAGTACATGAATAAAGTATCAACCTCATTTAAGCTATTTTGCATGTGACGGTGACAAGAGACGCGACTGAGATCAGTGTCGCTGAAGTTTGTTGCTTGACGGTGAAACCCCATACGAGCAACAGCTGTAGCCTCCTCGTCACCTGCAGCGCGATACACTTCGTCATCTGCTTCGGTTAGTAAAGGGTTAACAGTGGGCTCGCACTTTCAGCTTCAATTTACCCACAAGTTTGGACCCTACTGCTGCTGACAGTTGTGCCACGACCACTTTTGCGTCCATTCCTGAAACGACGAGATTTTAAGATTTGTGTAACTGGAGAACATCGCAGCCAAAACATTGTCCTTTGCACAACTAACCACACAGAGCCTTCTCATATTAGCCCCTCCTGGGACACCAAGTTAAAACCATTTTTGGTGACTTTTCAACCGTGCATACAACCAACACCTAGGTGGTAGAACCTATGGAAACAGTTATTTCATCTCGAGATGCAGTGGCAATGGGCATGCAAAGCGAACTGTGCAGCGCCTAACAAGGAGAAGACGTGCTCCACAGTAACACATGGAGGAGCGATGACGTAGGGAAGCAGGTAGGTGACCAGCCTGGTGTCCCACTGGCGATTTGCTCAATGTGCTTTCACGCGGTTCACACAACGAATTCTAGATTTCGAGAACCAGTCATGTCAGCTCAGTCATGAAATAATTGGAAAATTTTGGAGCTTTCCTGTAAAAAAAAAAAAAATGGCACGGAAAAGGTTAGAATGCTTTTGTCTTTGGAAGGTTCCGAAAGCCTGTGAGGTTCTTCATAATTTGCTTGTTTCACTTTTCAGCACAAACTAGGTAAGGATAAATGTGAAGAGCTGAAATGCAATATCAAATTTATTATTAAAGGCACGCTTAAGCCAAATGCAGCACTGTGTAGGCTCTCTGTAAATGCAAAGTCCTGGTACAGAAATCAATATGGGCGCCCACATATTCCTTGATATTACTGACTTCATGTGTGCATGCTAATTCTCTACCTTCAGATTTCTGTTAGATGCAAACACAAATGGCAGTGCCAATATAGGGCGTCGCAGCTATCGTGCACCAAGTTTTTAAGAAAGACAGGATTATTCTACTCGAATGAGACAAAGTTCATGTTGCTCTTACGAGCTTCGTTGATTAACTGGCGGTAATTTATTTAGTCCCTGACATCCAACTAGCTAATTAAAAGCTGCTAGCAAACTTTTAATTGGTTGTTCTAATTGTCAAGGTTTCGATTAGGGGGTTGTAGAGTCATAATAGATGTCAAAATCAGGTGTTTCCGAGTAGCACAACTGATTAGGATAGTTGGTTTTGAAGCATCATGAGTGAAAGTGTGAAATGTTTGACAGTGAGACAAGAACACAAATACATGAAGACAAGATTTGTGCTCTTGTCTCGCTGTTTAATGTTCCGTGCTTTCACACAAGAGGTGTTTCCAGCAAGGTACACTTGCGTGTTTCCATTTTTCAGCAAAGAAAGAAATCCCACAAAATACGAAAAATACCACGTGACTACAGGCACACAATTATCAGTGTCATCAAACAGTCTCAGGGGAAGCAAGCTGTTCATCTGTCACTGAGCCAAGTGGCGACGCTAACATTATGCATGTCCTTTCCCCGACACACCAACAGCTCCCGTTGATTATTGTGTATCAACATGAAGGCCACGTGCTGCTCTGTGCGGCGCTACTGAGATGAACAGCTTGCATCTACACGTTGCAGAACCTAGCATCTGAAGTGGTTATTATTTTTATCACTACCTTAACCTTCACGCATACAGCACTGCTACAATTACCTGGTGGTAACGGTAGGACTTCTCCAGCCTCATGTACTTCAGACAGAACTCGCAGATCCAGAGCTTTGGCACTTTTCCGTAGTCCTCGGGGAAGGGTGAGAAATACCACGCATCTATTTCATATTTACCAAATTGTATCCTATCAACATATTTCACTTTTGTGATCTGTTGGGAATAAAGAAAGAGGGGAAAAAAAAAGGAATGAAAGTTACCGTGATACGAGTTTATAGACGAACACACTAGGTTGGTGGACTTACCGCCTCGTGCTCTTTCTCAAGCGCGGCCGTCGTCGGATCCATTTCGGCGTATGTCTGAAAAACAGCAGCAATTTGAATACCACCATCGCCTCGCAAAGACATGTGTTTATAGCAACTGTTAACAAGTTTTGAGAATGGAAATATCACCTTCTGAATGTGATTGATCTCATCATGTCTCCGCTTTTGGTTGCGTGTAATTTTTCGGTCCGACTGCTCTATGCAGTCTGTTTGCCCCATCGGATTCTTCAGCTCCTCCTTTTGCGACGACGACAAGTTGAACCGGTCACGGTCAACCCATTCGTCCAGACGACGGTTATCTGCATCGACCAACACACGACAAAAGCCCTAAGATGCGTAAATAGTGGCAGTTCAAGCCACGGCCCGAGTCAATATATTTTACCGACGTATTACGGCTTGTCACTTACATCCCTCGTAATGAACGTAGTACTCCCACTTTCCTACGTCGTGATCGCACGGGCGAACTTGAATAATCTCCGCAGGATCTGTACGACAAGAAGCAAGACGTCAACGTACGACCTAAAACGAATTCTTGGAGGCGCAGGGACAGCTGACACAAACTTTTGCGACGTAAACATCAACTTACGCCAAGTGTCATCGGAACGACGGACCATGTAGTGATCTCCTATCTCAAGCGCTCCTTCCATGATAGGTTCTTTACTTTGTCGGTTACGGCTTCTTTCCGAACCTCCAAATGTCTTGCCAGAAATTGTGTTTTCAGATTGAACAGGCCCATCTTTCGCTTGAGTCACTGAGGTACGATTCTCTTCCGACATGATGCGAAAGACTACAGATGCTTGGCTTGACTCGATGTGCTTGACTTGGCTCGAATAGGCTGCAAACAAAGCTAAAGCAATAAATTTATAGTACGTATAATAACTTTATTTAACAAATAGTTTATTTGTAACTGCGTCTTTATGGCAGTTTATTACGTCAAGCAAACGCAAAAAAAAAATACGATTTGCGTGCTGGCGGCCGTTGGCTAAATAACTGACTCGTGGCTAAGGCAGGCGAAGGGCTTGATTATTTGCGACGCGGAAAATGCGGAAACTGAATGTGTCCTTTCTTTAATTTATGGTGTCCTTGTCTAGAGTTCTGCACCTGAAGTTTTTGCCGTTTGAACAGATGCCTTAAGTTTGTGTGACAGCTGCCCGAATTTGTGTCCAAATGTCGCGATTTAAACCCGCGCTTCAGCCCGAGATTTTGCGGGCTCACCAGAAAGATGAGCAACATATCTTGTCGCTGCAAAAGGATGTGTCGGAAATTGCCCGTGCTGTGCTCGGAATGCGACCATGGATGCGGTGGCGTTTAGAGGTAGATGCATTAGCCAGCCTCATGTACTACTGCGCAACGACGCTGAGTGGCTTCCAGACTTTGGGCGAGGAATACGTGCACATTGTGCAACTGGGCCGGTCTCTCAAGTCGGTCCCCACCCTTGCTCAGCGGCTCACATTCGTAGTCTTGCAGTCATTCGGAGGTAACTTGATCCGCGGGACGTTAAAACTTATCAAGAAAAAACGGAAAGTGGACGGTGAAGCGCTGGCCACGCTTGTTACGAGAGCGTTGCAAGTGCACACGATATTGTTCTATCTTCTCGGCGGATACTACAGTCCTGCCAAGAGGTTGACAGGAATCAGATATGTGCTGATAAGAAACTGGCTCTCTACGCCAGATGTTGCGCGATACTACAAAGTGTTAGGTTGGCTGTCGCTCATTGAGTTCGGGGTGTCACTTCAGTCAGCTGTTAGGTCGCTCAAAGCATCGGGAGCCAGCGATGATGTTCACACCGAGTTATCGAAGTATAACTGTTGCATGTGCGTCGACTCTGCGAAGAATGCTTCTGTGATTCCTTGTGGCCACGTCTACTGCTGGTATTGCATCACGGGCTGGTTGAGAACTAACAAACAGTGCCCCTTGTGCAGAATGCCCTGTGAACCGCAACAAACAGTGCTGCTTCGGAATGTATGATGAATTTGTATGTTGTACATGATGCGAGCACATCTCTTCTGACCGAAACCACTTACTGAAAAGTAAATGGCCAAAACTTCTGCAGAGTCCTGAAGGTGTTAACATGGTGCTGAACCATTTGGATTGAAGATTTATCATGAAATTTTGATGCTGAGGTGACCTCGCAGTCCCTTTTCCATTTACGTGTTTACGACAAAAGTTATACCCCTGTCACACGGCACACGTAATGTCATTTGTAGTAAATGACATTCATACCGAATGTCATTGCCATCTTGGGTTCCTGGTCTACATGGGTAAACAAAATGGCATTCGCAATTGATGTCAATGTTTATCGGCAGGCTGCTATGATAACGAAACCCTACAAATCGTGCTTCTTGTTTACATATTTTCACTATATTGTTAACAATACAATGGCAAACATTGGACGGTTATCGGAAAATATATTACATTTCGTTTTAACTTATCTATTTTGTAATTTTTTTGCCAAGCCCCTGTCGTCGAGAGTACACAAGTCGCGCATGAATGAGTTCGGGAAACTCATTCAACGGGCGAATGCCATTAGCAGTGAATGTCATTCACTATGCCCGTGTAGAAGCAACAAAAATGGCATTAACACGTAATCTCATTCGCTGCGAATGCCATTACACGTGCCGTGTGACAGGGGTATTACTTGTTCGATCAAAATGTATCCACAATGCCAACTAACCCCCACTATGTAGCTTATTTTGAAGATATTGCAGCTGGCCAGCTTCAATAAATGCTGCTTTGATGAAATGATAAAACTGTGTTATACTTTGTGCAGGACTTTCTGACATATTTCTTCAATATTCGTAATCATGGTGTCAGTCTGATGCAATCTGGGTCACATGAACAATAAGGCGATGAAGTCTGGCCACTTACATAGCACCTACTTTCCCAGCATTTCAAATAAATTTATTTTAAGCAAATGATATTGCTCTTTGTGTGGCATACACCGAGTAGTAGTGTTGCTGCTGCTGTTAGTACGCACCAGGCCATACCTAGTGCAGTGGCTTAGTCAGTGTGTTGTTCTGCTGCTCAGAGTGATGTTGCAGGTTTGATTCCCAGCCATGGTGGACACTTTTTGATCGGGTGGAATGCAAGAACACTTATGTACTTAGGTACAGGTGTGAGTGAAAAAACTCAAGCTTGTAATAAACACTGGAACTAACCAACCCACCCAAGGTCATCATAATTAATCCTAATGTATCTGCTACAGCCTACTTCCTACCGCAGTGTTGCTTTGGACTGTTAAACCAAGTGAATCAATCATTAATGCATCAATGCATAATAAAAGGTCGCTCAGAATGGTGATGCAAGCACCACTTGCAAATATCTAGCATTCTTCAGACTTCTAGACGAGGAAGATTTCCCCTAACACATTTATACTAGACAGCGTTCACTCTAGTTATAGAGCTAGGGTGTCAAAGCCAATGCAGCGGTAAGTACCAAGCAAGACAACTTCCATTCTTTTGTTTACATTGGGCAGAGATACATTTTGCCGATTTTCTTTGGAGACACTAGCAATCAATGTAGTCAGCATTTTATTTCTAAGGAAATGTAAAACCATGACTGTTGTTTGGTTAGTTCACTGATGAGTTCACAATTTGTGAGTAGTACAAATTTTAAATATGTCCTGTGGGTTCATGTGCTGTGTACTTTTGATCAAACATACCATTTCCTTTTAGAGTGATGTTACTCCGCTTTCCGGTATGTTTGAATTAAGCGAAAAGTCGTATTAAGCGAATTATGATTGCCGGTTGTCGACTGTGAAGCAAATTGGCGTATATATAGTCATTTGTGCTAATTTGAATATGGGCTGATGGCTGTCTCCGTTCTCTCCGGAATTATGCAATGGGGAACGGTACACAATTATCCTCACTGCAGCAAGTATACGCCTTTAAGCGCATAATTCCTTCAATTCTTTCATGAAAGCAGAGCTTTCCATGCCTGCCTCCCCGAGTATTGGTGCTTTTGCTGGGTCGGTTTCTCGCCGACTGAAGTGTGCCTATTCCGGATACAGTGCCATAGTAAAGCGAGCTGATTCTGCAAATTATATGTAATGTGAATAAGTGGGCCATTATCCCATGCAAAGAAATTATAAGGGATGGGGGTGGGGGGGAGGGGGACACTTGAGAGGAGCGGTGTGGGGAGAAGGGTGGGAGGGAAAGTGGCTTGCTGAAGCTGCAACTCAACGGGATTTTAGCAGAGTTCAAAGAAGCTTACGCCGTCTTTGACACTTATTACTGATGGCTCTTGCTGTAATTTTTGTTGTTGTTGTTGTAAACATTAACGAGATGATTGAAAGCAGGAGCTAGCATGCGTCTGCTTCTGAATGGGGCGCAATGCCGATTTGCCTGCAGAAGGAAGTGGAAGAAAAGACAAAATTAGCAGAATGTGAGAGAAAAAAAGGACAGTGCTGTCGAGGAGCGCAGATCACAACTGCAGAGAGAAGTGGCTCTGAAAGAGAAAGGTTAGCACTATCGACTGCAACCCTTTGAGCACGGCTGTAGGCCAGAACCGCAGAGAGGTGTAAGCGCAGGTAGGTCTTTGACTAAAATATATCCTCTCTCTCTCTTTCTCCGCGAAGCTTGCCCTTAGATCACGCAGGGATGTGTCAAAAAATCGAGTAAAAAGAATTTAAAAATCTAAATATTGTACCTGAAGAGTCACCTCCAAAGAATAGTGCTCATCGTGCACAGTATTCATGCAATCATTGATTTTCTCATTTATTTGAGTTAAAGATAAAGGAAGAAACAAATAGATAGTAAAAAAAGCAAAAAATAGTATGGCTGCTCAGCTTCAGAGTCGAAGTAGAAGAAACGCAGTATTAACCTGCTCGTTTGATGAGTATATGTACTTTCAGTCGAAGTAGAAGAAACGCAGTATTAACCTGCTCGTTTGATGAGTATATGTACTTTCAAAGCATACAAAATGATCCAGAGCCTTCCAAACTAAATCAGGATGAGGGCACAAATAACTTAGGGCTGATATAAGTTCCTTTGCATATTTTAGTAGGAGTTAGGTGGGAAGCAAGCCCCAGAACGCTTGTGGGCTAAAAAATGGGGGAGGGGAAATGGTTTTTATGCGCTACAGACACTGCTAGAATAAGGTAGGGCCTTGAGGGACTCAACTCCCGGGCACCGCACTTGATCAAAAATGTGTAGCCCGGACACCTCTGGTGTATATCAATATGCTATTTATCGATATATCATCTGTCCATCTCATCCGGTAAGTTTTGTCCGCCCACCCCCTAATGTAATACATACCTTTCATCGGGTCCCCATTTGAGGTGTAATAAACAATATTATGTCATGTGTGGGCTCGCGGATTTCTTAATTCCGTTGAGGCCGGAAACGAAAAACCTAGCTACGAAACTTCCTGCGCCCTGCCGCAGAGCTATTTTGAAGCATAAGAGTTTCCAACAAAGTTTGCGAAAGGAAACTACGGCGCTGAAGTCTACTAGAAGGGCAAGTATGGGGCTGTTTGGCCAGCGGGGGAATGATTGTTAGTACAAGGATTTAGCTGAACTTCATCCTTCTGACTTCAAGCTAGTGGCTTTGCGACTTTGCAAATTCATACAGTATTTTCTAAACGGAAAATATTGCGCTATAAAAAAATTCCTGCACAACCCAGGTCACGATGTATGCCTATAGGTTAATGTGATTAGCACTGAAGCACTGTAGCATCACACCACGTATTGTCACTGGCGAAACGCATCATGCATGAAGGCTTTTATGCAGCTGGGCTCCTCTCTCGTGCCTCCCTCTGGACACAGTGCGTCATCTAGCGGCGCCACCGCAAGGTCCTCGTGTGGGAACATACTATGTTTCATTTTCATTTCATTTTATTTGGGCCCATTTACAAGCAAATGGAGGGGGCCAAGGTAAAAGCTGCTTATTGGCAGCTTGAGTGGTCCCTGGACCCCTTTACATATTGGCAGACCGGTGGCAAAGAACACTTTCAGAAATGAAAAAAACAAATAACAGTGGGTTACATATTAAGGGGAGTAATCACATTTCTTTCACTGTGAGTACAAGTGGTTTCACTGTACCATGGTGATTTAAATTATATAGTTTTCGCAAGACAGATGAGTTCCGGTGGTGTCAAGGCATGAATGTCAATTCCAGCTTCTAGGTAAGAATTTAGTAGCCGTGGCAAAGTGTTTGCGACCATTTGATGGCCGTAATTTGTTCTCGAAAAAGGTATGAGCCATTTTTCATGGCTGCGCGTGTCATATGTGGGTGTATACTGTTTTAAGTTTGCTATGTTTGTTATTAGGTTGCTTCTATCTTTACCTGAAAGTAGTAAGTGCGTAGGAGAGTTTGTTTGTAGAGATGATGACTTTTTGTTACGTTGTACTTGGTGAAAAGACCTTCAGTGTGTGAGTTGTATGGCACATTTGCAATAGCTCGTATTACTTTTTTTGCATCAGTAGTATTTTAGAGGATGTGCCCCATACAAGATAGCAATAATTTACATGCGAGGCAAACAGTGCATTATAAATGATCAATTTAGCTGACGTTGGTAAAAGGCACCGATTTCGATGTAGTATACCTGCTATGCGGCTCAGTTTCTGGAGTATAAAATCCACGTGAGCTTCCCATTGCAATGTGTCGGTAAAGTATTGACCCTTTTCTCGGCGATCCCATGGGCGCTGCCATGTTTGGTCACGTGGTGACGCGTCCATTGCTTGCCTCAACTGCCTCTGTTGCCTCCTTGTTTACAATGGAAGTGTATGACGCCGGCGCGGCTTAGAAAACCTCTGTTTTCGGAGATATCGTAGACGGTGACTAAGTGGACCACACGAAGCTTTGATCACAGCTTCAGAGAACATGCAAAAGCGCTTTCGGAGCTGATTAAGCTATGTCCAAACGGCGCAAGCAGCGTATATGGTGCTTGTTCTAAAAGTGGGGCTAAATATGTATTCCAAGCTATCCCAGCTTTCCTATTATGAATTCAGTCAGGATTAATGTGTTTTGCTTTTTGTTCTTTATTCGGCAAATATTTTGAAGCAGTGGCTTGTCAGTTTCTGACTCAGTGAAGTTCCTCGGTGCGGCCACTATCTGATTATTTTCTGCCTAATCGCTCGCGGGTGTGGTCAGTTCCGATAGATTTGTTCTTGCTGCGCACAATGCTTGAAACGTAGCTGTTTTGTACGTTGTAATACCTTGTAGCAAATATATATTACAGCTAGTAACTCGCTTACTCTTGTGGACCGTCACGAAACATTCAGCTTCGACCATTCGTGCGCCATAGGTGTAGTCCGTCATTTATTGTGCGTATACAGTGCGCACATATTCAAGTGTGCGCCCATTCACTTATTCTTGACACGTTGGCGAAAAAGCGGGTGTAAGTTTCCGTGCTGGTTGGGGTAGATGTGTGTAAATACCGTGCGCGAAACCTACTATGACAGAAGGCGGCGCTACTCCCGTTATCATTGTTTAACGAGTGGTACTCACTCTTGCCGACGTTCTGGGGATGAAGCCCTTTCTTTGAAGGTTAGCGATACAAGGCAAATTTTTGTATCCTCGAGGAAAGCCGTGCATCACGAGGTGCCGGTAACACGTTCGGACAGTTGCAGCAGCGGTCCGCGAACTTGGCCACACAGATTCATCCTATTCCTTAACATGCCAGTCACTATTTTTGCAGCCAACTACTGGACACGTCTTCAATCCACGTGATTCAATCTACCATGATTGGAGCACAGTGTGTTAGCGAAAACTCATTTGCATTTCCGACAGCTGATTGCACAGAAGCAAGGTAGAAGCGGTAATGGTTTCGTATTCGTGCGCGGTCGCTGAGGAGAGGTATGGATGGATGGATGGATGGATGGATGGATGGATGAGGCTGAACCCTTTAAATCGGGCGGTGGCATACGCCACCTAGCCATGACTATTAACATATATTGTACTTTGTGGTGGGTGAAATTTCACCCCTGCCTTGATTTTATCCACCAATCATATAAACTCCGTTTGATTATTTCTACCCGGTTAAAGTCTATTTTGCCTTCACTGTCCCTAAACCCCAATGCATGCTTTGAAAAAATCAGCCCCGTTGCTTTGCACTGTAGGGTTAAGGCCTTTACAGAAAAGTATGAGGTGTTCAGCCGTTTCCTCTTCTTCTCCACACGCACAGCACAACGTGTCTGTACCTTGGTACTTGACTCGGTACATCTTAGTCCGCAATACTCCCGTCCTGGCTTCAAACAACAAAGAGCTTTCCCTAGAATTATCATAGATATTTTCTATGATAGAGAGAGGAGCCCAGCTGCATAAAATGGTGCGCCGCCGTGAGCGCCATCTCGTTTCTCTGAAACAAACTGCTTTGCGAAGAGGGTCAATACGCCATGTACTTTTACCACGTCAACAACCTCTATATTTTCAGAGTTGTAAAATATCTTGTGAGTCAATGGAGTACACATACCTCTTGTTTTAAAGATGGCTGCTTGTGTTTTATTGGAGTTTACATTTAAAAAGTTGTCCTGGTTCCATTTTGAGAGATGGCTGAAGAGATTGTTCGCTGCATCAATGAGGCCTGTATAAGAGTTGTTTGATAAAAAAAAAACACTTGTATCATCTGCGTAGTTTACGAATTTGGCCTCTCGGTGGATAAGAACTATGTCATTTATGTAGATATTAAATAGAAATGGACTAAGGATACTTCCCTGAGGGACACCTGTTTGTATTTGTCATGTAGATGACATGCTAGTGTTTATAGACACAGGTTGCTGCTGATTTCTAAGGTAGGATGTCAGTAACTGAAGAGGAAGGCCCCTGATTCCATATCTTTCAAGCTTAAGTTATTAGGAGGTCATGAGGAGGTCGCACACTACTAGTGCTTGGACCAGTCAGCCCTGTGCAGTGGACAACCCACGGCCAGATGGGGACAATGATGCGGTAGGCTGAGTTTAGTGAACACTTGGCAGGATAAGATAGACAATAAGGTTATGGGGACGCGCTGCGCTCCCAGAGAGAGAGAGAGAAAATGATTTAATGAAAGGCAGGGAGGTTAACCAGGACTGAGCCCGGTTGGCTACTCTACATTTGGGGAAAGGAAAAGGGGAGAGGGAGAATAAGAGAAGAATGGATCTCTGCTCTATCACTGAGATCAATCAGTCCGGATCATAGACGGTCACTCAGTCCTGTAGTTTTCAAAAATCGCAGCTGTGCTCCCAGAGAAGTCACAACAAGGGACCATGGGCCCGTATTCACAAACATTTCGTTGGTAAGTGCTTTTAACAGCGGAGCTGTTTAAGCCGGCCGTGATGTCACTGATGTGTGCCGAGGTGGTTGCTAGGCACTACGTTGCCTAGCAACCACCTCGCTGAGCGTCGCGCGCTATGCTCGGGAGAGAAATAGAAAATGAGAGTGAGAGAGAGAAAAAAAACACCGCATATCCACGGTGTGAATGATGATGAGTGGGTGAAGCTCCGGAGGGAATCATCGGTAAACCGTGAATCTTCCGTGTAATTCGCCCAGTCTCGCCGCACTAAATCGAACGATTGACTTCCACCAATGACACGCGCCATATGCGACGTCATTCCTATTTTATAACAGCGCCCTTCATTATAATTGCACCATCTCCCGCTTAAGGGGACGCTAGCACAAACGCGTTAGAAACGTGCAGTACTCTCTAGTAAGGGGGAGAGGCCACAGCGTCTTACGCAGCCGTTTACACATGCCGGAACGTGCACCGCGTTTGCCGACGCCATCACATGACTGCTGAGACAGTATAACCCCCGTATTCATAAACGCTCCTCGACTTGAACTTGACTTGCCACCGCCTTCAACGCGTTTCGAACGCGCTGCCCAAGGCGGTGGCAAGTCAAGTTCAAGTCGAGGAGCGTTTATGAATACGGGGGTAAGGCGGAGAGGCCACAGCGTCTTACACCAGCTTCTTACACGGGCCGTAACGCGCTAGCACAAACGCGTTAAAAACGCGCAGTCTTTCGTTAATGTTGGGTATTTATTGTCATCGTGGTGCGTGTGTCCATTTGAGCTTCGTGGCGTAGTGGTTAGCGCCGCGCGTTCGGAAGCGAGGAGTCCCCGGTTTGATTCCGCTCTACGGACACAACTTTCGGAATTTTTTTTTTCATAAAAGTAGACGTGGCTACCTACTACGACGACGACGACTACTACTACTACATACTACAGAGGTGGGACAGACCCACACCCTAAGGAGCTTCGCCCCTAAAACAAATTCTAACAGCACCAACGAGGCAATGCGCAGAGGTGCTCCCGACGCCATCAGCGCTTCCCCGTTTCCCCGCATTAGCGCCGAACGCTTGCGGTGTCCGTGACTGCAGCAGGCGCCTCTGGCGGCGGCTCGGCCGAGCTCCCATAAGCTGCGCGCTACTACGCATGCGCCGTGGCATCACCCTGGCTTAGAGCGAGAGTTTTCAAAAATCGCAGCTGCGCTCCCAGAGAAGTTGGGAGCCGTGTCCGTGACCCCCTGCTGCAGTCACGGACACCGCAAGCGGCACCCGTGTACGGACGTCTGCTGCGCGCCGTCCGTACACGGGTGCGACTGTTTTCACAACAAATCCGTGCAGGGGCGGAGCCTCGACTCCGATGACTTATCACCATTTTCTTTTTTTTAACACGAAAGTGTTTTATGCCGGGGTCCACCAAGACTTCACTGACGTATTTCCGTCACGGAAATACGTCAGCTTACAATGTACACGAACATAATACAAAGAAAGAAACCAGAAGAAAAAGTTCCACAAACATGCAAAATTTGCAAATCGAACCCACGACCTCTCGGTCCGCGACGATAGATCGCCGAGCGTTTAACCCATTGCGCCACAAACGCATTTGCAGAGAGCTACACAGACGCGCCTTATATATCTAACACTCCTCCGTGTACCCGCGCTCTTGCTCGGGGCGGTGCCGCCGCCTACGAGCAGAAAAGAGAAGTACTGCATTATGACACTAACGCGCACCGACAGTGAACGCTTCGGTGGTCTCAGCACTACGACGCCTCGATGCCAGCATTCGAAGGGACGCTGGCATCAAGAAGCACTACCAACGCCACCTAGGTGGCGTTCACCGTACTCAGCACAGCGGAGCGTGGCCTCCGCAATTAGCTCTGAAAATGTTTCTGAAGTTGATCGCGGAGGCTGCAATTACGACGCGCTGTACGCGCTGATTTGACTCGGTGACGATTCAGTTACGTGCTTTGTCTTGCGCGTTGTATTAGTGTGTCAGTTACGTGCTTCGTCTTTCGCGTTGTGCTAGCGTGTGCAGCGTAGTGCAGCTTCCATATGCACGACGGTTGCTCATGGTCATCGACGTTGGTAGTCGTGATGGAGGAGACGTGCCACCAGGCGTCAGCGTGGGTGCATCAACGCCTAAGGGCGCTTTAGCCACAAAACACCAATAGACATTATATATCAATGTGCAATAAACATTACACTACTTCTGTGAAGACACGTTTCACTTTCGTGTTCTATACCGATTCCTATATAAGAGGGATCAACCACATTTTTTTCCTTCCTCTCCGCTTGGCGGCGTAACGGCGTTGGAACGGAGAACACGCTGGGCTGGTGGTGACTAGGCACAATTGTGGCTGCTGTTAAGGGATCGATGGTATTCCTAAATAAACGCATCACGTACTGTTTTGATGATCCAAATATATATAATCTCACCATCAAGGAGGGAGCAGTCTACCTGCCTGGAGCAGGAATTTTTATTTTGGGTGTTGCTACGCTGCGCTTCGCAACACCCAACGACCGCCGCTTCGCGTCGGGGCCGGCCACCGCGGCTTCCGCCGCGGCATCGGAGCACAACCGACCGCGCCGCCGAACAGAGAGGAAAAAAAAAGAAAATGTTGATACGTCATCGAGGCCAGGCCCCGCCCCTGCACGGATTTGTTGTGAAGACAGTCGCACCCCCCCCCGTACACTGTGCATAGCTTTCGCCCCACATCCCCTATGTGTGCTCGAATGTAAGTGCTTCGCGAGGCGTTCCCCGATGCCACAGGCCACGAGGTTATGATGCTAAGTTATACTAAGTGGGTCAAGCTTGACCCACTTCGTATAACTTAGCATCATTTGGCATTACTTCGTATAACATAGCATCACTTCGTACAGCCAGGACCAGCTAGGAACCGATCAGCCCCGCTGCGTCTTTAGCCTTGTGCCACTAGTGCAAGCTACCCCGATTTTTTAACGACTGCTGGCTTCTTCTTCACATAAGATTATGCCCAGATATACGCATCTTGGCAAAAAAGAAAGAAAAAAAATGTGGTTGATCCCTCTTATATAGGAATCGGTATAGAACACGAAAGTGAAACGTGTCTTCACAGAAGTAGTGTAATGTTTATTGCACATTGATATATAATGTCTATTGGTGTTTTGTGGCTAAAGCGCCCTTAGGCGTTGATGCACCCACGCTGACGCCTGGTGGCACGTCTCCTCCATCACGACTACCAACGTCGATGACCATGAGCAACCGTCGTGCATATGGAAGCTGCACTACGCTGCACACGCTAGCACAACGCGAAAGACGAAGCACGTAACTGACACACTAATACAACGCGCAAGACAAAGCACGTAACTGAATCGTCACCGAGTCAAATCAGCGCGTACAGCGCGTCGTAATTGCAGCCTCCGCGATCAACTTCAGAAACATTTTCAGAGCTAATTGCGGAGGCCACGCTCCGCTGTGCTGAGTACGGTGAACGCCACCTAGGTGGCGTTGGTAGTGCTTCTTGATGCCAGCGTCCCTTCGAATGCTGGCATCGAGGCGTCGTAGTGCTGAGACCACCGAAGCGTTCACTGTCGGTGCGCGTTAGTGTCATAATGCAGTACTTCTCTTTTCTGCTCGTAGGCGGCGGCACCGCCCCGAGCAAGAGCGCGGGTACACGGAGGAGTGTTAGATATATAAGGCGCGTCTGTGTAGCTCTCTGCAAATGCGTTTGTGGCGCAATGGGTTAAACGCTCGGCGATCTATCGTCGCGGACCGAGAGGTCGTGGGTTCGATTTCCAAATTTTGCATGTTTGTGGAACTTTTTCTTCTGGTTTCTTTCTTTGTATTATGTTCGTGTACATTGTAAGCTGACGTATTTCCGTGACGGAAATACGTCAGTGAAGTCTTGGTGGACCCCGGCATAAAACACTTTCGTGTTAAAAAAAAAAAAGTAGCATGGAAAAGGAAAAGCTCTGTATTATAAATGCCACAACATCACGCGAGTTCCTTTGCCATTGGTTGTCCGCCTACGCTAATGATATTTCGAGCATCAATATTGGCTAGAATTTTCTCTTACGAAGAAGCTTTTATAAATAAGGGCCCAGGTTATCCCGTGCCGAATGCGAAGCACTGAGTAAAGGGTGATGGAAGGGCACATTTTTCAGCGTGAACCCATTAGTCCATCTTTCAGGAGAATGCGCTCAGGTATAAAAAAAAAGTTATTCGGTAATCCAACAAATTACTCGAATCCATGTTATTGTGAAGTATTAGCCACACACCGCATGTGAAAAATTGACAGTGACTTTAGCACGCTGTTGCGGCTCGAGGTGGCGTTGTAGGAATGAAGGAAAGAGGGTTTAATTTACATTGTTTGCACTGGCCCCGAGTACGGAAGTCTACTCCATCCAGGAGCATATTGAACGTCCGAGTTCACATCAGGACACGTCAGAACCACTCCCACTGCACCACAGGTCACCGCTTTTCGTCTTCCCTAGGAGACTGGACTGAGGAACCTGATGATGACAGTCGGCCAATCACAATCGTTGAATCGATCGCAGCATCCCTCCCATGTGGACGCACCGTTCCGCTGGGCCCGCCTCCAATGTCGCACCCCCCCCCCCCCTCCTCCCCCGAGGGGGTGGGTACATTCTTATTAGATAAGCGCAATAATGAGAACAACAACAAAGCTGAGTATGAAAAAACCAAAACAAAACCAGAAAAAGAACAATGATTAAAAGAGCAGTTTAACAGGTCAATACCAAAGGCCTTGAACGGCAATTGCGTTAGCAACGTTATTATACATGTAAAATACAAAACTTATTGAAAGAACAAGTAGCTGCGCAGGTTATTCTGTGAAGTGGTCAACAACTGCGGCCTTGTATGACTTTGGGTTCTGGGCGACGATGGCCCCATTCATCAATTAGCGGGCTCTGGGTCATCTTGTCAGGATCAGGATTAGGTAGTGATCTTCACGGTAATTACCGTATCCGTGGATGGCGGGCGTTGTTGTTGACTTAATCGACGCGGGCTCCTTTGTTAACGCGTCACAGTCTATGACGCGCCCCATCGCTGTCGGTGCGTGCGCTGATGAATGGACTGCCTCGTGGGAAACGTCCAAGGTATGCGCTAGTCCAGGTTGAGACGTAACAATACGCCAAAGAGAGTGGAGGCCGAAGCCTGCGCACTAAAGAGACATTCATTGACTTTCTTGACATTCTCATTCGAATGCGTTGTTACTTATTAGTTGTTTTTTTCCGACCAAAGGTCGCGGGTTCGAGTGCATTAATTGACGCTGCGTTAATTAATTGTACCTAATGAACCTCGCCCTAATTAGCACCAAAGGTGGTGGGTTCGACTCCCACCAAAGGTCAACTGCACATTAGCTTACTGTGCCTTAATTAACTTCGCCTTAACGCCAAATGCGATGGGTTCGACTCTCACATAAGCTCGAGGGTTCGACTCCCACCGAAGGTCGTGGGTTCGAGTGCGTGAATTAACTCTATCTTAATTAACACGATGACGACGGTGACCCGCGCACCATCAGAAATATTCCGCGAGCGTTGCTTGCTTGACCCGTGCACCAATCATCAGAATTGTTGCGTGAGCGTTTGCATATAGGTAAGACACGATGCCGGGTCGGTGCGGTAAGTGAATTACTACACCGAGTCGTCATCGTGTACAATTTCGCTTCGACGACACGGTTTTTCGCTCAAGGACGTTGAAGGTCGACTGAATGATGAGACATATAAGTGGCTTTCGCCCTAATAAATGTTTTAACGTTTCGGGTTGTGACGCAAATCCTCGAAGCATCAGGTCAGACAACCCGATTGTGATGTGAACGTCCACAATTGTCCCCACCGCTATTAATTAGAACACGCAATGCCGTCTCGAGTACAACGCGCGACACATGTGCGCAATGAGAGCGAGGAGACAACCTCACACATGTGCCCGGCGCTGTACTAGACGCATCAGCTACATTGTACGATCAAACGCCCACGTTCGAATCTATCGTGAAGTGATGTTTTCGTGGAGCATTTCATTAAATACTGTGCAACTAATGCGATGCGTACAGTTGTGTTTGTTTTCATTCTACGCAATGTATAATCTCATGGAATGTTTATGCAGCGCAAAGGTGACAATTTTATTCTGGTGCAATGTTTATGCTAATACACTACACCGTTCACAAGCTATGCCGAAATGCAAAAACCCAATGAGGCGTCCACGCAGCGACGTCCTGAAGGTGATGTATATGACGTCTTTGGATGAAATAATAATGATGAGAACTGTGCAGAGAGAAGTGCGACACATATATAAATACTTCCGAGTATTAACGCGATGGCGTTAAGGGCCCCGTGTCGCAGGAAATTGGGTGTCGACGTCGGCGGCGTTGTGCGTTACTGAAAAAAATGATCTCGAACCACGCAGGCCTGGCGTTACAGAACTATAATCGAATTTCTCAAGTAAAATGCGTCAGAAGATTCATTAAGTACGATTTACACACAACCTACAGACATGATAGCGTCGGACTGTAATTTGAACATACGAGAAAACACAATTATGTTACGCGGAAACTCCAACACAAACCTCGGAAACAAACAAGCCCCCCACTCGGTTCCTTGCAACACCATCCAGATGGCGCTCGACTCCGCGTATCCGCGGCAGCGGTGGCGCCCGCCATGCGGGGGAAATAAAAAAAAAGAACCAGAAAGCTCGCCTTCGTGCATAGCGTTCGCCGCCAGCGTTTGCAGGTAAACATTACAGTTACATAAGCTGCAGTTGCCGGGAAGTGTGAGAAGCAGTCAGGGTTCTTTAATTGAATTCTGTCGCGTTCCCCTCTTAAAGGCGAAGCTTCTTAAGTGTCCTCCAAGTTTTTTATGCTCATTCTGTTACAGTGGCACATTCCCATTCTGGAGGACTGTCCAAGAGTAGGCACACACCCAGTGAAAGAAACACTATAGCTCACGAATGGGTAGCCCATGTATATATATATATATATATATATATATATATATATATATATATATATATATATATATATATATATATATAAGAAATTTAAGACAATGAAAGCGTCCTTTGAATATCATGCTCTAAGATTAAGATGCATGTGTATTTTAGGGATATCTATAATCCGACGTTATATGCAAAAGCTTTATGTCGTCGTTTATTGTTTTATTCCGAAGAACAGAACATGCGCTCATTGGTACTACTTTTCCGGTCTGCAGTGATATATTCATGAACCGCCATCGTACAGCAAGGCACAAAGCACACTGGCCACTATGTCGTCCGTACGCACTGATATACCACAAGGCCCGATAGCGGTATACGCTTGTCCCTCATATGCAGTAAGAACAACACAGGACGCATTTCCAACGTGTTTTCGGCGCGACGCAGCCGCGCGTCGGCGCCACAATTTCACGTCACATGCTACGTATAGCTGGATATCATTGCTGAAAGGCTTAGCTTAGCTTTTATTATTATAGTTTCAGTCAGTAACACCTCGGCCCCAGATGAAACATGGTCGCTGCGCAGCTATAAATAGAATATCCGATGCCGAAAATCCGCCGGAAATGCGTTGCATGTGGTTTCCGGCTATCCAAGATAATGAGATGCATTTTATATACATACATACATACATACATACATACATACATACATACATACATATACATACATACATACATACATACATACATACATACATACATACATACATACATACATACATACATACATACATACATACATACATACATACATACATACATACATACATACATACATACGTACCATGCACGGTCCGGGACATGCGCGTATTGTCTCGCCACGCCACAGACCGATGGGCTCTCGGAGAACGCGGCGTCAGAGCTGAGTGCCAGACACCTAGGACCGTTATTCACTCGCTGACAGTTGTCATGCTGAAGATGACACTCGTTAAATTTCCATTGTGAGCGCATTTCCGGCGCGGCTTCAGTTAATGTGCATGAGAAACATGTCGCCTGCTTCATAACCTTGTCGACGACAGAGCTTCCTGGATCGAACCTTGACCGGCCTGTTTCCTTGGTACGGACTCTATAGCTGCCGGGGACGAAGCGAGCTGTAGCGTGCGATTAGAGCGTCGTGTTGAGCATCTGAGACGATAGGAACCCGCGTTCCGCTAAGTGCGCGACTTCCGCTGGAAGCTCGTCGAGAGCGGCGCCTGACTTCGCCTACAGTGGTTCCTGGCAACTCGGCACTGAGCGCCGCCACGAGCGACTCGATCGTTGCCGAGGTTGGTCAACAATTTTGCCAGCGGTCACTGCTTCACGTTGAAGGACTCGCACTGATTGACCCGGTTCCGTTTCACTGTCTATTGCCTGCCGATTATAGTATCGCTGCCATCGCCGATAAAGCGGCTGCACCAATCGATGCTCGTTCGCTGACAACGGAGGGGCTCCGCCTATCTGTCGGGTGAGTAAACATCGCCACGTGCTCGGGTGCGCGTGGCTTGCCTCGTCCTCACACATTCTCAAGGTTGTGCTTTAATGTCTGACGCAGGAAACTTTTCCGCTCCACTGTCATTTGCCGCTCTTTACTTCGTGCAAAATAATCTGTCTTTTCTGGCTTTATCTGCACGTGTTGAGCCTTCACGTGTCGTCATTTTACCTGCTCGCGCGTTTTATTTTTCCGTGATAATTATTCGGTAGATTTCACGTTTTTATCTTTCTCTATGTTATTCCTTCATTGGAGGTTTTCTTGCTTTCCAAGAGAGAGAAAGGAGAACGAGCGAGAGAAGAAAGGAAACGCAGGGAGGTTAATTATGGAGGTATACATCTGGTTGGCTACCCTGGCAAGGCGTGAGGGGATAGAATGAGAAAGTGAGAGGAGTACAAAACGAAGTAAGATCACCTATACGCACTCCAGCGGCACAGGCAGCGTTCTCAAACTCTGTAGGCCCGAAGACATTATAACTTGAGCACCAGCATTACTTTGGGAGCACCGACCCTTCTGTTCCGATGGTGGACGATTGTTCGATCTATCAAACACTGCGTACCTCATGTGTCTATCGGCACTATATATAGCATGGTCAGGCACAAAGATGTTTCAATGTCTCGTCACATCTTCATGCGTCGCACGTGGGGCTGTCAGGTATACAATGATTCAATGCTGGGGTTTTACGTGCCGAAACTGCGATTTGATTATGAGGCACGCCGTAGTGGAGGACTCCGGAGCAATTTTGACCACCAGGGAATCATTAACGTGTCTCCAATGCACGGGACACGGGCGTTCTTGCGTTTCGCCCTCATCGAAATGGGGCCGCCAGGATTTGACCCCACGACCCCATGCTTAGCACCGCAACACCATAGCCGCTAAGCCACCGCAGCGGGTCAGCCATCCAATAAAGAAGCCATGGTAGTTCGTAAATGCGACGCCGAGCTAGAAACCCTGCAACGTGGTCTGTTCGCGTCCTGGTTTTTTGTTTGCAAAGTTTTGTGTTGTGTTGTGTTTAATGGTGCATAAGCAACTAAGCCTATTTCTAATAAATTGGCTTCGCATGTTATACTTTCTCTCTCTCTCTCTCTCTGATATATATATATATATCTGGGTAGGCTTTTATTTTTTGTCTGTTTTTTCAGCCTTTCTCTGCACTACAACACACTATATGTTTGCCGGTCGTCGACAAAAGACAGCATCAACACTTCATGGTTCGGAAAAAAGTTCTTCAGTCCTAATTGATAAGAGCGATCCGCTTTTGAGTGCCGCTTTCCCGCTTCCTTTTGTCTGGGAAAGCGGAACTGACACGACGTGACAAATCGAGCCTCCAGATGCGCTGCTTTGCTGATTTCATAACTGTCGGCAACACCGTTGTCGTTCCGTCAACGCGGTCGCTCGCTGTGTTATACCGTCAGTGCATGTGTTCGCTGCCGATATGGTCGCAAAACTTGCAAACCAAGGATAACCATGTCCGCTCTCGATGCTATTCAGTCTCTAACATAAGATGACTGAAATGAACGACATTGCCCCCAATGCAGTGTTTCCCAAATCTCGGGTGTAGTTTTCGGACGTAAAACTCTATTATGAATTATGATCATTCACCGCGCATATATAGGGTAGCAGGCCTGTGGCTCTGCAAGCATATCCACTTAATTGTCACTTATGTTAACCGCTTCATCTATGCAGCGATTTGTTCACGTGTGAAAATACCATTAGCTGAATAAAATTAAAATACGAGTGCTGGAACCTTCTCTTCTTGCACCGACCCAATAGCGAGGACGCAAAGGGGCAACTAGTGCGACATCTATACAAAAACTAAAACGAGCGCTATCGGTTCCTTGTGTCTCGCAAAGCAAGGGTTATCTTATCTGTCTGCTGGAACTTTTTTTTTTTTTTTGCTCCGATAAAGATATCCCATTTAAGGCCTCTTCGAGGTGACAGGCACATCGACAAGCAAATAACTTGGTGTACGCTTAAGCTTCGCCTTTTAAGCGTAGCGTTATTGGACGCCGTTGACGCCGACACCGTATTTTCTGCGACATGGGGCCCGACCAAAATTTAGAAAGGCTCCGTTTGCAACATTCCCCTCACTGTTGCCTAGAGCCAAAGTTCAGCGATAAACCTTTAAGAGTGGAACGCGATAGCATTCAAAGATCCCTGGCTGCTTATCAGGCTTTTTTCTCGTATATTCAAATTACAATCCCACGCTCTCACGTCTGTAAGTTGTGGTTAAATCGTACTTTACGATTTTTCTGATGGATTTTACTTCGAGAAATTCGATTTTTGTTCACTAACGCTTGGCGCCACGCGGAGGGCCCGCCCGGTCGGGGTGGTTCGGGATGATGTAGTTCGGCATGACTATTTCCGCCAGACGGCGATGCTTACGCCGACACCGACGCCGTCGCCGGATTTTCTTCGACAGAGGGCCTTAACTTCGCGTTAAAATGTGCGCCCAGCGCACCGACGTATACGTTGGAATCAGAAGTTTCTGCGGCAAGGAAGCGGCTGTGTGCATCGTACTTCCTACAAAGTTCGGCGTGCTGACAGACAGTCTGTCCCTTCCGCGCGTTCCCGATGCGGCGATCAGAGCTCAGATGCTTTCAGAATCTCTGGTACTGTGAGTTACAGCACTGTTTACCTTATTTGAAAGCGTCGATATTGCGTAACAATGTCATCGTAACATGCGTAACAATGTCATCGTAACATGCGTAACGATGTCACCGCGGGCGCGTGGTGGCTATTTATAAGTATATCCTATTACCATTTAGCTTCAATGTCGCCGCTTGTGCAACCATGGCCCACGGGCAGTCTAAGTAGTAAAACTGCATTGTAATCTGGATAAGTCCCAAACGTGTGCTCTTTTCGGCGCCGCCCACTTGTCCAGCTGAAATCGGTGGTTCCCAGAGTCATCGCCTATACTTGGTTTACTATTCCGGACCACTAATATGTTCCGGCAATCAAGGGAAAATGAATGCGATAGCAACACAGCAATGTCATACGAAGTAAGGTGAGCGGCTTTGGTAGCAACAACACGCAGAACTGTTGTCGACGCCATCGGCGTTTTGCCCGCGTTAGCTCAAAATGCGTGCGGCGTTGGTGACTGTTGCTGGAGCCTCTGATATAAATAGGCACCTGGTGCCGCAGCTAAACGTCGCCTCCCTTCCCTCCCCCTCCCCCACGGCCTCTCGCGCGTCCGAAGAAGGCGCGTTTGCTCTACATATATGGTGATTGTAAAGGAGAAAAGAGACGCCTACTTCTGCAGCCCTTAAGCGAGCACGGCGCAGAACGCGCGTTTGTTCTCCGCCGTGCGTTCACTCCCCGTGAAAGACGCGCCCCTCGCGCCCTTTCACTCGCACATACAGCGTTCGGCGCGCGGCGACGATTTCATCTCCAAATGACGTCATACGGAACCTCACGGCGACGGCGACGGCGACGCCGACGGCGACGGCGACGCCGACGGCAGAAATCTGCAAAGTGATGAGAAAATTGACACGGCAAGGTCTAAGGCACAATACCTTATAAACGCAGTGTATGTCATATGTTTTGAACCTTGAGGTGCACGCTCGTGTGTTCAGTGCGTTTCTGTTTGTTAGTCAAACAAGATACTGAAGCTGAATGACTTCTCACTGAGTTTCTTTCAATTCCATGCATAGTAACAGTCAATGTCACGGTAGATGTAGCCAGACATAAATCTGGTATATTTCTTGGCGAGTTACACATTATTGCGATGAAAGGGAAAAAAAAAAGACGAAATCGTGTATGGTTGTATTGTATTTCATATAATTCTAAAGACTTTCGAAATTGTGGTTGTCCTATGCAGGAGCGGCCGATACACATATAAGCTGGCTACCAACAAGCATAAAAAAGGCAGACACGAGACAATAATCGAAAAGGACCGATGGATCAACGAAATAATTATGGTGGGCAGCTGCTGGCTGTCATCTTACTGACACTGACGCTTGGTACGGTGATGGTAGTTCAAGCTGCCTTATCTATCAAGACCTTTCAGCTTCCTGGGGGACCTGCACAAAATCTCCTGTACGTCAATCTGTCGCAAGGTGATGGTGTCGTGGTCGTGGGTGGACGAAACAAACTCTACGCACTGTCACCTGACGTATCGCTCAGGGCGTTTTACAATACGGGCCCTTTGAACGATAGCGCGCTATGCCCACCTGATCCTCTCGCGTGCGAACACAGCCGAAATGTGACGGATAACTACAACCGTATTCTTCTGCAAATCGGTACCGAACCACTCATTCTGGCCTGCGGGGTCACGTCGCAGGGAATGTGCTCGATTCACGACCCTTTACTCGACCTGAACGTCACGACGTCCATGGACAAGAGCCTGACGGACAACTACGTTGCTTCGAAGCTGAGCACCGTGGCCTTCTTTGGCACCGGGGATGACGGGAGAAACGTCCTCTTTTCCGCATCGGCCCCGGATGGCCGTCCTCCGGAGTACCGTCAGTTCACCGTGGCTGCCAGAGTGCTCAACACGTCGGGCTCCTTCAGACTGCTTTCTCACACACGGGCGACCTCTATGGACGAGAACAACAGGCTCCGAATGCTTCGCTTTGTCTACGGCTTCAGCCACAATGGCTTCGCTTACTTCGTCGTAGTGCAGAAGGTGCTGAAGGTGTTCCGGGTCTCCTTCGAGACGCGGCTGGCGCGCATATGCGAGAACGACGAGTCCTCATTCCACACGTACGTGGAGGTACCCATCATGTGCCCCACTGGACACGGCGCGCTGTCGGTGGCCACCAGTGCCTACCTGGGGCCGTCGAAGTCTGCAAGCGGCAGTGGCAACGGCAGCACCCACTTTCTTGCAGTGGCTTTCGGAGGGGTTCCCGCCGGTAGAACGAACTCGAGCTACCTGAGGCTGAGTTCTTCGAATTCGGTGGTCTGCTTTTTCGACATGAACAGCGTCGAGGACAGATTTAGGGAGACCATCGAAAACTGCGACAAGGGATTGTCGAGCGCGAGGCTGTCGCGCCTCTACCACGGCGATGGCGACGACCTCAAGTGCTCCCCTTACGTGAGTATCTCTTTACTGACTGTTATTCTACATTCGCACATACCTTAATCCGTCTTCTCGCTGTGCGGTTGAACAGACGTAGAGCAATCACTGTACGTACATCTCCCACACCTTGTTGCGTGCACATTTCCTGGTGCAGAAAGTCGTTGGAGTGTGTCGATTTCGCGGATAGGCCTCGCGTAAGAAGCCAAAAATGCAGCATTATAGACGGCAGTAACACAGTATGCGATGCTTTCGGCACCTTCAGGCTTCACGCCGTTCAGGCATCTTCAAAACAGTATCTGTGAAAGGCGAAAGCATTTACTCACACCTTTGCACAGATTTCTCCTGCAGCGTGAACTCGCTAGAAGATATATCAAATGTCTCCCCTACTGAGGGCAAGTGTAAGCAAACATAATGGACCATTCAGTCATTGGGCGTGACTGTGGCTTTTGCCATGGCGCGTGACTTTGCACGCCCGAAGCGGAAGAGCTACCGAAAAAATTCGGGCAGAACTTATTTACAATGGCTATCGAAATACGCGAATAGCCGAAACGCGTCATGTGCGAGGCGTGTGTGAACCGCCGCGAAGCCGCGCGAAGTTCTTTGCGTGGCCTCCGAGATCACGTGGCGTCCAATGGCACACCAGCGGCGCACTAGCTGGTGTGTGTCGTGTCCTGCATCCGAGCTGCTCTTTCGTTCTTCCGTCTGGACACGCTGCGCCATCCAGTGGTGCGCCCGCAATGTCCGCGCAGGCCCTCCACGTGGTGCAAGGTTTTGGTGAACAAAAATTGAATTTCTCACAGCGAAATCCGTCAGAAAAAAAAATGGTAAAGTACGCGTTGGATTCGCCGTCGGATTGTTTACCAATCGGCATCGGATTGTAATTTGAATGTACGAGAAAACCTAATTCTGCTACGAGGAAACTCAAAGACAAACCCCTTTTTCCAGCAATTCTACCAGACCTGCGCGCTTCGGGGCAATAGCAAACAATTAATGACATAATAAAAAACGTGCTAGGGCCTCCACATTTTAATATAAGACCACTTATATTGCCCCTGGAAAAACGTCTTTCCAGCAATGCATTTCATATTCAAAGTGAAGCCGACTTTAAGGGGATCGATGTAAGCTGAGTCTTTGTAAGCTGGCTTTCCCACATTCATTGTTGCAGTGGATGAAGCCTACTTGCCGTATGCGAACGATGCGATGCGAACGCGTCCCGATAACGCTATCGCGTTCTACTCTTAAAGGCGAAGCTTAAGCGCCCTCCAATTTTTTCTGTCCTTGTTCCTATTGTGTGTTAGCATAACGTGAGTTCCGTATTGCTATGTGTCAGGCAATGAAGAAAAAAAAGTGATAGTGGTTTAATGGTTAGAACACTGGGCTGCTGTGCTCGACGGAAGAAGTTCTATTCCATCATCGGTCGCACATTAATTTTCGTTTTATTAAAACGAGACGAGAAAGGAACCGACCTACCTATGCATCATCATCATGATCATTATTATGATGATCATCATAATAATAAGCCTATTTTCATGTCCACTGCAGGACGAAGGCCTCTCTCAGCCATCTCGAATTACCCCTATCTTGCGCCAGCTCAATCCAACTTGCGCCTGCAAATTTCCTAATTTCATCACCTCACCCAAATTTATGCCGTCCTCGAATGCGCTTCCCTTTCTTTGGTACCCATTCTGTAACTCTAATGATGTACCGGTTATCTGCTCTACGTATTACATGGCCTGCCCAGCTCTAATTGTTTTTCTCTTAATGTCACCTATAATATCTGTTATCGGGGCGTTTGCTCCCTAATCCCCACCACTGTCTTCCTGTCTCTTTGCGTTAAGCCTAATGTTTTTCATTTCATCGCTCATTGCGTGGTTCTTGACTTGTTCTCGAACTACGTTGTTAACCTCCAAGTTTCTGACCCATAGGTAAGCACCGGTAGAGTGCAATGTACACTTTTCTTTTAAGTGCGAAGCACTTTAGGGGCCCGGGCTGCCGGCGTCTACCGCCAGATCACGCTGAAAAACAAGTGCTCAAAACAGGGTCAAAACAAGTGCAGAATTGATGAAAACCGGTTTAAAATAAACTAAAATGATTCAGAATAATTTAAAAGACAGGAATAATCAAGCATTAAGCGCATTAATTAACAGAAATTTGTTAAAATCGCTTCTAACTATCATCAGCAAAGGCTTGGCTACATGTGCGTGGTGGTTTCCCGCCAGTTGTGCCTTAGCACAGGTGTCAAAACGGATGTTGGATTGCTAAACACAAGCTAAACATAGGATAAAACAAGTTAAACAAAAGGAAAACACAAGGGAAACACCGGCGAATCACTGCTCCGCACTTCCCCAGCTTTCACGTTGAGTGGAACTGCAGTATACCGCTGACTTTACAGGAATAATCAAGCATTAAGCGCATTTATTAGCAGAAACTCGTTAAAATCGGTTCCGAAACGCCAGAATGGTACCAGCGAAGCGCAAGAGAGGGCGCCACCACCCCACAAGCGCTCGATTGCTCTTCCCTCCAGTACTAACTCCAGCACCGGCGCATCACTCTGCTTCGCACTTCCCCAGGTTTCACTGCGTTAGCGCTAGATTTGAACTACACAAGCGAAGAATTTCAGCAGAATTGGATCTACATTAATTTTCATTAATTTTGCTTCTCGGGATTCAAGGAACGCCTTCTGCAGTGCTGCAGCTAACAGCTGCGCGGACGGGGGTGTACATCGTGACGCAAGGCGTAGGCGCGCAGACGCATTGTGAGGCTCGATGACGACACGGCCCGAGCGCCGTTTTATTTGATCAACAGGGGTAGGCTCCCAGTCAGGATTTGGTAATACCTGCTTTATGCGCGCTCCAACCTAATTTTATTCTTCTGTAAACTTCCGTCCCATGATCAGGGTTTCCTGTGAGTAATTGACCTTAGATAAACGTTCTCCTGCACGGACTCTAGAGGCTAACTAGCGATCCTGAATTCTTGTTCCCTTGCCAGGTCATCGAACATTACTTTTGTCTTCTGCATATTAATCTTCAACCATACTCTTACACTTTATCGGTTAACGTCCTCAATAATTTGTTGCAATTCATCCCCAGTGTTGCCGAACAGGACAGCGGCATCTGCAAGCCGAAGGTGCTGCGATATTTGCCGTTGATCCTCACTCCTAAGCCTCCCCAGTATTATAGCTTGAATACTTCTTCTAAGCATTCAGTGAATAGAATTGGTGAGATTGTGCTTCCTTGCCTGACCCGTTCCTTGATTAGTAATTTTCAATTTTTTCTTGTGGAGAAGCAAGCTAGCTGTGAAATCTTTGTATATATTTCCCAAGATATCCACGCATGCCTCCATGACTGCTGGTATCTATACTGAATAAAATGTACTTTCATAATTATGAAAGCCATATAGAGAGGTTCACTGTACACCGCAGATTTCTCACTTACCTGATTGATGACATGGATGTCATCCTTTGTAGAATATCCCTTCCTGAAGCCAGCCTGTTCTCTTGGGTGATTTAACGTCAAGTGTTGCCCTAATTCTTTTGCAAATTATCGTGGTAAATATTTTATACAATACTGAAAGCGAGCTAATGGGACTGTATTTTTTTCATTCTTTAATGCCCCCCTTCTTATGGATCAGTATAATGTTGGCATTCTTCCAGCTCTTTGGTACACTTGAAATCGTGAGGCATTGCGTATAAAGGGCCGCAAGTTTTTCAAGCGTAAAATCACCTCCATATTTGATCAAATCGACTGTTATTTATCTTCTCCTGCAGCTTTTGCCCGGGACATGTCTTGCAAGGCCCTCCTAACTTTATGGCTAGTTATATATACGGAGTCGCTGTATCATATTCATCACTATACTTGCAATGAAGGTTGTGTGACCTCCTGTACTCCTTGAATGCGCAATGCCTCCATATCGGCCGGTATCTCTGCTGATCGAATCAAATGCATTTTCATAATCTATGAAAGACATGTAGAGAGGTTGATTGTACTCCGAAGATTTCTCAATTATTTGATTGATGATCATCTACCTATATATACTTTACCGCAGAGTGCCTAGACTGGGGCAAAGAATACTTCGCATTAAAACCTATAAATGTCAGTAACATCGAAGCGTTGATGGTTGTACGTGCACTTTTTACTTCCTCTTACTTAATTTAAACACCGGGGCACTTTCCAGTGTTGTGCGTGCTGACTTTGATGGTCTCAAGGCTCATTTAGAACAGCGATGACCTCAAAAGATAAAGGTTAAAGGTGCCATTCCGTACGTTACCAGTCAGGCATAGTTTATCGTTGTTTTTTCTGAGGTCCGATGACACATTCACGCTACTTGGCGAGTCCTTGCCAAGCCACGCGAGGTCTCAGCTCTGACTACATTGAACAAAAATATTACATATGTCATGCTCTCATTTTCAACGTTTTAAAAAATGTGACGTCATTCTGCGTCTCTCTCTCAGGAAACAGAAGGCAAGGACGTTTGCACACGGGGACGAAATGACTACGTGGAAAGTATGATTCCGCTCGTTGGGCGAGCAACTATAACGTTGACAAAGAGCCTCGCAACCTCCGTCACCGTTATGGGGCAAAACGGTTCCACCGTCGTGTGGGTTGGCGACAACAAGGGGTTTCTCCGCAAGGTACGTAAGAAAAAATAAAACCTATTAGCGGCATTTGCGTAGCAAGGCATATGCAGCACTGCATGATATGCAGTACTTCGACCACTCCGCTCTTAGTGCCGCTTACCGCTCGCGGCATTTCCCGACGATTCACACCCACCAATGCGTAATGATTTTTTTTAAAGATTTCTAAAGTGAAATATGGCGCTCCAGTAGCACGACCGCCGGGATAATCAAATATGTAGCACACTTTTAAATGCGAAGTGTTATTCTCCGAGTCCAGCCACTTTTTTTGGCGGGCGAGTGTATCTCGCCGTTTTCCTTGGCCGGTCACGGTGATTGTGCAGTCTAAAATTATATGCCACAAGGACGACTCGGTAGGTGCCATTGGATATGTGCTAGAGCACTGCACGGGCCGATTTTTTCAGCCCGTTTTTACCTTGGGCTGCCCGCCCGAACCCGAACAAAAGTTTTATGGTGAGACCAGGGCCCGGAAATAATCTACGTTACCCGCGCGGCCCTGCCCGCCACCACTTTACCTTAGGCCCTAGCCCGGCCCGGCCCGGCTTCGAAACCAGACCAAACCCGACCCAAAACCGAAAAAGACCACCGAGCGGCATTAAAAAAATAAAGAAGAGAATGAAAGGAATTTATTTTTAAGGCGTAAATAGATGTCATATGCAATTATGAGCACCATTTGAGCGGTCTGAACGCAAATACCAGCGCGCAAAGTAGTACGAATGACCCTGCTGAGCAGTATCGCCAGCAGTTTCCAACGGCGCGACCTTGATGCGGCCCAATCCACTTCTATCGCAGCACCGCCACCGTATTTTTCCACGTCGGGCGCCTCACTGCAAAGCATGCGCTGCCCCAGCCGCTCGTCCCACTCAACCGTATTCTAGTACACTCTAGCCGAAGCGCAGCCACGACCGGTCGTGAGCGCAGCGCGTGGATGGAGTAAATAGAGAAAAAAGAAGGCTTCTCGTTCCTCCATGGTGCAGCGTAATGCACTGCTGCTAGGCGACCGGTTGAGAACATGCGCGCAATCATGGATGGACACAGTGCCATATATCAGCCGCGTGACGAATTATCTTATCTTACCAGTCATCGTTTTACGAATTCGCCTTTGAAGAATCAGCAAGTCGCGAACGCGCTTACACCACGCTGAAAGCATTAATTACATTGATTTAGGTAAGGAAAAAAATGTCGCAGTTTCGTCCGAAAGGCGAAGCACCAATTGCGATAGCAAATTAGTAGATAGCTATTCGGAGTAGGGATAGTAGTTTTATCGGCTGCATAAACTTGGACACATTCGCTTACTAACTGAATTAACAAACGTGGTGTCAGCGCGCACAAGCAACCATGAATAGATCACATTGAATGACCGCAGACAACTGTCAAAACGCTGGCAGCAAGCACAGCCGCCGCAGCGGGCGAAGGTTCGTGCGGTCTATCGCTTCAAAGGAAACTGAGCGGCGAATGCACAGCGCGTACAAAGGTCAGAGCCGTGTGGATATAAGAGACGGTGCGGGCGACCGCCACAGCCGGGCAGAGTAGAAGCCTGCACCCCCCCCCCCCCCCTCCCTCCCGCGCTGCCTTCCCGGTTTCTTGCTTCTCCCGCGCTGCCTTTCTGCTTTCTTGCTTTCGCGTGGGAGATTGAGTGGCCAGTTCTCCTTGCGCTCGGTTGTAAGATACGCATTTATCTCCCTCCCTCCCATACCCCCACGGCCTTTAGCGCGACGGTCGCGTTTGCTTTCCGCCGTGCGTTCGCTCTCCGTGATAGCGCGCGTCCCCCGCGCGCTTTCACTCGCGCATACGGCGCGCGGCGACGATTTTATCGCCCTTGGACTTTATACGGAACCTCACGGCGACGCCGACGGCAGAAATCCGGTTGAAGTGTCCATATAATTGCTATCGCAATAATACAGTGGCATCCTTTGGGTTGAGGCGACTTCGGTCTTTCTGGACTTTTACATTCTGTTCAAACAGCGCAAAATACGACGGAAGAAGAAAAGGGAAGTACACAGGAGTATAGCACTGCTAGGTTCCAGCTGCACCGGGGCAACAGGCTTTTCAGAGTCGAGACGCGCGAGGATAACTCGCTGCACGTTACATGCACACCACCAGAAAGTACGAGTCCGGCCCTGGCCCGCGTCAAAATACCCGAGCCTGGCCCGGGCCCGGGTCAAAAAGCACATGCCGTGCCCGAGCCCGGCCCGAGCCCGTGAAAAAACTGCCCTACCCGGCCTGACCCAGCCCACGGACCGGGCCCGGGCTTTTGGGTAAGCCTGAGTCCGTGCAGTGCTCTAATATGGGCCCCTGGGGCTGGCACTGGATACGCACTACTGGGCTTTAGTTTGCTTTGATTCTTATATCTTGTCATTACAAACATTCTGTTTTACTTACTATAAATATAAACACCTACAGCCTTTAATCTCTAGATAACCGTTCGCTGCACAACAGTTACACTATTCATATAACCGTTCTTAATTTACAAATGATCAGTGCTTCGCACTACGTAGACGTCAACTGCAGTTGAGTCTGCCAAATTTTTCTCCCGCAATATTACACGCCCTCGTTCAGATCGCACATTGCGGCTTATTTTATCATTCTTTTTGCTTCAGTTACGTCGCGTACTTTGCTCTGAGCGTTTTCCTTATGGGGCCAAAGTGCTTTACTTCAAGCAAACAACTTTTTCACCTAATTTAAGACAGATTGAGACACAGATTTAGCACTGTAGTGTATCGCCAGATCTAGACTAGACTCGAAACGTTTTGTGCAATGTTGGGCAAAACACCGAGTTTGCGACGACAGATGAGCTCTAAGAAGTTTAGTACAAGAAGCCATTACAAGGTCGTTCGTGGCCAAAAGGAGTAAACTTTAGACATGTACTTATATATATATATATATATATATATATATGTGTGTGTGTGTGTGTGTGTGTGTGTGTGTGTGTGTGTGTGTGTGTGTTGCTAGCATTCACGGGGTGGGTTAATTAGCCGCCACATGGGTGGCACACGCAGGCGCCAGTGCCAGATTTCATTCTAGCTTTTCTTTAACTGGATGCATGTGTAGGGAATGATGCCATCATTAATGACGCGCGCTAGTCTTTCTCAATTAGGCAGACAGTCCATAGGAAAAGTAGGAGGCTCAGACAAACAAGCAAACGAGGCAGGATATCAAAATAAAATCTAAATAGAAGTCGAAACGTGCTATAGTATAGTTCAATTAAAGTAGTAATTAGCACATTGCATACAACAAACGAAATTTGCGCAGCAAGTAGTGTAAGATCGTATAAAAATAAAGTAAATATTGTGGCGCAATTGCCTTGCAGTTCGCTTGCAGTTGACATGTAGTTCAAGGAAGAACAGTCTACAGCACAATACATAGAGTGGTTGCAAAAGTTATGAAAAAACTGTTGTTGTAACGCATGCTGTGCTGGCGTTCTTTGCATTAGCAGAAGGTGGCAGTGATATTAGCTTCCATTAGAGTGTACAGTTGATGAGAGGAAAAGAGCCCATTTCTTGCGGGGCCTGCTCCAACGAGCAAGCTTTAACATTATTGCTTAGACATTATCATGCATAACTGCAAATTCCTTAATATTATCACTCTAGATAGTCCTCTTCCACCTTACCTCCCCTCTTCTAATTGTTTGAAGCTGCAACTGAGTGTCATAAACGGCATCAATGATTCTCTCAAGCCATCAAGGAACAGCTTTTCTCCTTGGCCCCTTTCACTATGTAACTGTTGTGAATAACAAATAAAATAATAAATGGTTATAAACAATTGTTTATTGTCCTTGACACCCATGTTGGCATAACAAAGAAGCACCGGTTATTAGCTTCATGCATGCGCAAGAACTTAATAAGTGCCTCCTTTTTAGACACGTTGTGCGAGTGTGGCCAGGTCCTGACGGCAAGCATTCTTGCCCGGTTGCCGCAGTTTCTGTTGCAGGATGACTCACCTCGGTTGCTTGCATCACTGGACCTGTCGAAGGTGGGCCACATAATTAGTAGGAACACAGCTCTGGACAGCAACGGAGCGTATGGTTATTTTATCATCGGCAACAGGGTACGCCACATCCACCCGTCCTATTTTGTCACACCTTGTATTGTGCATTACCTCGAAAAGAATAGCCCTTAATTGAAAATCGATACTGCAACATGAAGTTGGGCATCATTGATAATAGTCGTGGTCGCAATTTCGAAACTCTTCTGGTCGACTTTCTGAGGGACACACACAAGACAACGTTTAAGTGGTATATAGAGACCAACTAGAAATAATTTTACTTAATCTACATTACTTCTAAAGGAACTCTATGCTACCTAATTAGGCACAATGTTTGGAATCCCAAGTGCAAAGTGCAGGCGATTCGAAAATATCTTGGGATTTTGAAGGACACTGGGGCCTGGGCCTTTCATCACAAAAAGCCCTTACGCTAGAATTGTTGGTAAGAGTGAATTCTTGCCAATCCTCATTCTGAACATATTAACGAAGGTGGCCAGCGAATGCTAACGAGCACTTACGAACTTTGTGAATTCGTCCCCTGGTGACGAAGAAACTCAGCTCATTTTTCATGTTACGCTGGTCTTAATAAAAATATTCACCACACGTTCATCCGGGCAACGTGGTCGTGTGGGCCAAACGGCATGGCCGAGATATACCCTTCTTTGTATTGGAAAGATTTAACTGCGCTAAAAACAGGGACAAAGGAGGACGAAAAAGATACCACGTGCCTGCTTTGTCTCTGTTTCTAGCGCAGTTAAGTCTTTCCAAAATGAACTTCAACCAACTAGCCCAACTTGGTGCACTACTACTCTTCTTTGTGTCGGGAATGAATTCTAAACTTTGCTGTTATCGTTCATGTGCCATGCCCAAATACATGGGAATAGTATCGGTCGCCAAAAAAAAAAACAGTCCATTCTTCATGAAATCCTCTTCACGGTTCTCTGCAGATGCCAAAGATGCATGTCATGTGCCATCGCGTCGACATTTCAGACAAAGCAGAAAGACATTATTAGTGAACCTGTTGCAGCATGAGCTGCTCTACTGCTTGATTTTTGCGCGTCCTCACACAATGTGGACGCTGTGTTTCGGAACAAAAAGAAGCAAAATACAAATGGCACGCGTAGCGGTTGTACATATTGTACTTGGTTTCCAGGTTGCACGGGTTCCAGTCGGTTCGTGCAATATATACGGAAGCTGCTCGCAATGCATACAGAACCAAGAAGACCCGCTCCAATGTGGATGGTGCGGAGATCACTGCGCCCATTTCGCCGAATGTCCCGATCGGGAAAAGTTTTCCGCTGGTCGTTGCCCCATAGAGGTGGAGCGGGTGAGTGCGGAATTTTCACTATTTTTGTAGTAAATAGTACTCTAGTAACTCTATACCTTGTGCTTATAACTGGCGTTGCTACACTCCCGAGTTTGGTTGTGTCTCAGGAATTTGCAAAAGCGTTTTCTCTCTGGGTGTTGTTGTAGGCGGCTTGCCGTCACCCCGTACGGACTGCTTGCGTGCAGGCGCGCGCGCATGTGTGTATGTGTGTGCGCACGCCCGTGTGCGTGTGTGTGTGCGTGCGTGTGTGTGGGCGGACGAGCGTGTGTGCTGGCACGCAGAGCTCCATGTGTTAGCTCCAAGTATTTGTTTCTACAGATAGTTCAATATCTTGGTATCAGTTTGACTCAAATAGTCCTATTGGTCCGAGAAATCAAGTGTTGCCAGCAACTCACGATCATTGGAACTATAGTGTAAATCACAATTTCGGGTAATTTCAACAAATATGAAAGGTTGGAGTGTTGTATTTTTTTTTTTTTTACTTGAGTTCTAAGACCGCGTTATAGGGGATTGTCGGTTCATTGAAACTTCTCGCTTTTTTCAGTAAAAGCGCTACTGCCTGCAGCAAGCGGGTTCTATGGAGACATACGGATTCAGGACAACCTCTGACCACATCATGCCAATGTACTGCATGGTGAAATAACGGATCCTGCTGAAAGCACTCTCTTTTTTTCAAGTTTCTCAAGCTAATAGACACTAAAGTGCGTCCTAAACAATTACTGAATGATGAACAAAAAAAAATTATGCTTGGCCCTGCTACCGCAAACACCAGAGACCGGCGGAGCTGGAGAAAGCCTAGTGAAGTAGTGGCAAACCACACATTTAGTTTCCTGGCGCTCAGTATTTCTTCGCGATGTTCTGCGTAGTATCGCGATAAATTCAACCGGCCACGTTCACAAGCATCCGGATCTTCATTTCTTCGCCTACGGAAACTCTCGGCTTCCCTCAATCTGAACTCGGGATGTTCTCGTCTGCGACGCTTGGTTTCAGCTTCCCTAGCTCTCGCTTCAGTCTTTCAGTAGCAACTAGTGTCCAGTTGTCTGGTCGAAACCTGCCGAGCCGCCGCCAGAGGCATCGGCTGCAGTCACGGACACCAGGCGCGTTCGGCGCGAACGCGGGGAAACGCGATCGGCGTGGGCAGCAGAGCTACGCGTCCCACTACCACATCGGCGTCCCACTTCACTCCTCCTCTCCACCTCCCATCCGCTATGCTGCGCGATGCTATTTTAGGGGCGAAGCTCCTTAGGGTGTGGGTCGTTCCCTCCTCTGTAGTAGTAGTAGTAGTAGTAGTAGTAGTAGTAGTAGTAGTAGTAGTAGTAGTAGTAGTAGTAGTAGTAGTAGTATGTAGCCACCTGTAGTTTTATGAAGTGTTCACTAGATGGCGTTCCGGTTCCGGTTCCACTTCCGGTTCCACTTTGCGCGCGTTCGGTGCGAACGCGGGCAAAACGCCGACGGCGTCGACAATAGTTCTGTGCGTTGCTGGTGCTGCTGCATGTCCAAGTTTATACAGCTGATAAAACTACCATGAGTCGACCCCATGGCTGCGTCGCATACTACTCAGGGTTCCCCTACGGGAAGATGGTGTAATTTTCTCTCTCGTTCCCGACGCGCGCTCTCTTTATCTCTCGTCCGTAGTTGTGGTTTACCCGAATGATCCTCCGGTGCTTCGCCCACTCATCATCATTCACCTCGTGGATATGCTGTGTTTTTTTATACTCTTCTTTCACTCTCTCTCACCTCTCTCTCCCCCAGCTCGGCGTAGCTATCGCACAGCTGGTATGGGGTATGGAGTTTTGTGTTCACGCCACGAAATTTTCCGGCCAACGAGAGGTATACAGCTTCGCTGTAAAAATGAGCGCAGCTTGCACTATAGTGGCGCAAGGCTGGAGCAAATAGCGGAGCTTGTGATCGACCAAGGGTCGCTATCCCGACGCCGCTGGATACTCAAACGCAGACTCTCGCGTTCTCGTTCTCGAAACTCGGGATCTCCGACTCGACAACGCCTCTTCTCGGCTGCAGCTTCGGTACAGTGTACTAGAAGTACAGTGTAGCTTCGGCACGGTACTCCGGATCGGCTCGCCCTGACGGCTAAAGCGAAGGGTGAAAATAGTCCATGATTTTTTTTCAAGACACATCAGAATACTGTCTCGTTGCAGATTGCTAACTATAAAATATTGCTAATATCAGGTAAATATTTTCTATGCCATTTCAGGTATATCCGTTGAATGGACCTGTCTCTGGCGGCACTGTCATCACGATACTCGGTGACAACTTCGGCTCTCCTGAGCGCAAACCTTACAGCAGCATTGAGATCCTAATTGGCAACCACACTTGTGACATCGTTTACTGGAACCCTAAGCGGTAAGTATACGTTCCGTGCAAGCTTTAGACCTGTGACACTCTGCGGCGCCCAAAATGTTTGACATTCGAATTAAGCTACTATACAACACAAATCTGCGGTGCGTGATCTGCAAACTGTTCACTAAATATCGAAAATGAAATTATACGACTTAACTCTTACAGGGAGGGGGGGGGGAGGAGGAGGGGAGAGGTAAGGTTGCCGGTTCTCTCTGAAGCTAAAATCGCCTTTCTCTTGAAGGCAGCCGAGTACTACTTTCACGGTCCTGACATTGTGCAGTTTCAATGCGGCGAAAAAAAAAATGCACTTTTCCGATAACGTGCACTTAACACGATTAGCTCGTTAACTCGTTCCTGCCGCAGTGAGCATTCGCTTCTTATGTCAGCACGTTGTGGCGGCCAAACCCACGCCGCCTGCATACGGTAAAGGATCATGAGTGTAATTGTAGCCATGCAGCAATAACGAAACCAAGACTTCGAGCCTAATTTCTGGCTGAAAATTTTGTTTGGATCCGCATATAGAGTACGGAGCGGAAATTTGGGACGCTAATAATAAAAGATTCACAGGCCTGCGCGGCACACTCAGCACAGTCACAGTTGGAGATTGTTGTGGAAAGGGGTGAAAAGTTGGGTTAAGTGCAACGCGATAACTGTCTCTCAATAGAGGACACCTCAACCGCGTTGCACAGAGGGGAAGTGGGAAGCGGGAAGCAGTCACAGCATAAGCTGGAGGAGCGGCTCAAGAGGAGGAGGAGAAGGAGGAATAACTTTATTGAAAAGGGGTTGGGGTGAAAGGTTATGAGCTCGATGGGTGGGGCCCCGAGTCCAGGGCTCCACTGGCTTCACTGGTTGCATCCGCGCACGTAGCTCTACGATTCGCTTCTTCAGCAGTGATTCGTACCTTGCGAGGAGGCGCCATAACGTGCACCGAAGAGGTATTCAGAATACGTGGCGCACATCTCGCATCCCTTGGCCCGTGGCCCGGTACGTTGTTGTTGTTGATGATGATGATGATGGTTTATTGGCATCCTCAAAACGGGGTGGTGACAAAAGAGAGTTTTAGAATAGGGGCCCCAAAAGTTTGGGGCCCCAAAGAGCTTTGCGGGTGTTGAGCGATGAGTTTTAGAATAGGGCTTTGCGTTTGCGAATACCGTCTTGCGCTTGCAGCGCCACTACGGTGTCAAAGAAAAGCTATTATAAATATTAAAATAAACTATACGATTTTATGATAGGAAGAGTAATTTTGACTTTTGTGGTTTTGCGTTTAATTGCAATTAAGGTGTTATTCTATTAGCAGCAAGCGATTTATTGCGCCTAATTTTGAGTAACCAACTTGACGTGCCTTCACCAGCCAAGCTAATCCACGTTAGGCCTACGAGCCATGAAATCGACAATCGAATTCAGAATCAGCGGCGTCTAATGAATCAATCTTCATTACACACGTTAGTTGAGAGAAAGCGATAACCGCAGTCACTTCTCCTAGCTTACTAACTTCACGCGTTACCACGAATCAAGCCGAGTTTGGTACTCGGAGAGCCGCCGCTTTGATGGGTGCCGCCATGTTTGTTGACGCAAAACTTTTGGGGCTGCTTTTGGGGCTCCCGCTAAATCGGCGAAATAGCGTGCCCAACGCAAAACCCAAACGCAGTTAGCGTCTCGCGCATGCGCAGTGGTGTCGACGCTATTTCTTTGGGGCCCCAAAACGTTTGGGGCCCCTATTCTAAAACTCTCTAAATAGTCACCTAGCCTGCTTGAGTTAACCAGGTCCGGCTACATGCAGCATGCAACTGCTATATGCTGCTGCTACATGTCGATACCCCAGGTGGTCAAAATTAATCCGGAGCCCTCCACTACGGCGTGCCTCGTAATCAGAACTGGTTTTGGCACATAAAACTCCAGAAAGAAGAACATGTCGGGACACGTGGAGGAATGTTACCGAACTGCAAAGCAAATTTTGTACGTATCCAAGCTACGTGGCACGCATGTCACATAGCGTGCCAAATGGCACGATACCATGCTAATGATGATGATTATGATATAATGGAATTTCCTTCGAAACGGGATGGTGACAAACAGTCACCTAGCCCGCTTGAATTACTCAGGTATGCCAGACATGTTTTTCATTACATCAATATTTATACATCCCCATAATCTATAAACCCTATAAGCCGCCCATCCCACCATTCCGAAATTCACCCCTGATTGCCGGTCGTCGAATATCAACTGACAGGTCAATTCCGTGCACCCTTTATACATTCATCTCGCACATTCCAACGTAATCACTGGTGATCCCACACATTCGATAATTTTACAACAGTATTTGCCTCGCGCGCGCTAATCTGATTAGACAAGGCTCCTTCGACAACATTAAAAACAAGAAAAATTGCATACTGTAGGTGTCTCTTTCGCCGAACGATAACTTCATAGCACTAATAGTCCGCTGAAAAACGGTCACTGGCAAAAAAGTAAATCTACGCTCATCAAGAGAGGAACGCCGAATTTGTTTTATGCAACGATTACTCCTGGTGTGTGACAATAATAGCTTTGTGACAGTAATACTCGTAGCTTTCCCACTATACATTTAGTATCGTAGAACACTTTGCCAAGGGCATCTGTGTTCAGTCAACACGGTTTTCTGAAAGCGATTTGTGCCTTCCCTTTCATATCGCTCCCGGGGAGTGCATGTTCTCTTTTCTCCTACACGTTTTACTATACTATATATACGACTCGGTAAAAACAAATTAGCGCAACTTGCACTAAGTTGTGTAAGGCCGGAAAAACCGCGGAGCTGGTAATCGCCTAGTTTCTTCCAGTCTCGCTAGGCTCGGCTAAGCTTTTCTACGTTCGGCTAAGTTTTTCTAGGCTCCGGATGAGCACGCAATCGCCGCATTCGTTCACGGCTGACGGCACGATGGGCTTCCAGCTGAGCGGCTTCTTCTGCGGGAGTCTTGTATATCTTCGGCCGTCCCTTGTTACATTTACTCAGTACGAAGTCTACGAGAGGTGTAAGTGTCGCCGTCGCGGTGACATGATCTTTATAATCAGTGTGACGTCATGGCCAAGCTTCACAAAGTGTGGTCGTGACTAAGCAAAGCAAGAATTGCGGCGCGAAGCAATGACATGGCTGGGCGAAGCTGGGTAAGTGATTGCTGGGTGACCGCATTGACGGAGCGGGTCTGCTGAAACGCGGTGTCGGCATTGCGAGCGGTGGAACGGGGTGTCGGCATTGGAACGCGGAGTGTCGGTGTTGCAAGCTGCGTTATGCAACGCGCAGTGACGTCATCGCTGGCGCGGCGGCGGAGGAGCGTTGCCGGAGCTAGGAGACGCGAGGCGCAGCTGTGGCAGGTGGCTGCTAGGCAACGCAGATAAACGTCATCGTTCAGCGAGGTTTTTTGTTAACGTGTTACGGACTGACTGTCGGCTTTTAAACAGCTCCGCTGTTAAAAGAGCTTAACGCCGTGTCTTATCACCTCTCTTTCAGAGTTCAATGCAAAACGCCCCCTGTGCAGTACAGCTCGAAAGTGGACATTTTGATAAGCGTAAGCGATATTTTCAGTAACGCCGGCAAACGTTACGACGTTCTGCAAAATGGTACGATTCCCTCTGGCTTCGAATACATGGTACGTGAGAATAAAATAATGAATTCCTCATCATTCATGGTGCGCGTGCACATGTGTGCATGCATTTGCGTGTATCACAGTGTGCTTGTGTCTCTTCTTGCGAGTGTGTGTGTGTGTGTGTGTGTGTGTGTGTGTGTGTGTGTGTGTGTGTGTGTGTGTGTGTGTGTGTGTGTGTGTGTGTGTGTGTGTGTGTGTGTGTGTGTGTGTGTGTGTGTGTGTGTGTGTGTGTGTGTGTGTGTGTGTGTGTAGTGTGTGGTAGACAGCATTCAATTGTTTGAGTCAACTGAAATTTGAACAACGTGGGCGCTCAAGATTGGTGCGCTTTATTGAAAAAACAAGTTACACTCTAAGACGTTTTGCACCTTCAAGGGTGCTGGTGTATCCCATTGCTGACACCCGTGACGAAACTTTATCCTTGACGCACTTGTCAGTGTTGCGTTTAGATACAAACTGTACATCACGTGACTTGTTTTTATACCGCCTTCTTTCTTCGCCATAAGTGTTATGAAAGCCGCCTTGCGAGTTCCTCGTCTTTCATTTTCATTTTTTTTCTTTTTTTTAGGTTGTGTCGTTCAGCGGAGTAGCGCCTAATTATGGGCCAATTGCGGGAGGAACTAACGTTTCCCTGAGCGGAGTTAACCTCGACGTTGGCTTACAGCAGGTAGTGAAAATCGGCAGAAGCACATGCCGGATACGAAGGTAACTGAATACTTCAGATATAAATTCCAAAAATGCTTTTAGTCCCCGCTGACGGGAGGCAAGTTTGCAAGGCATTGACGTCGTATGCAATCTCTAACTGCGTGTAGCACTTATGAGTTGAAATGTGTAAGACAACGTATTTTAAGGTAGATAACAGTTTGATCTTCAGAACGAATAATTATATAACGTGTCCTTCGTCGCGCACTAACGAGATCCCTAAGCGATACTCGCACTTTGCGAAAACATTATATTCTACAACACATAATTATATTTTACAATTGTAAAATATATAAAATAGATTTACTATAAAAAAGATATAATACCTTCAAGGCTTCTCCATCCTGACTTTGTTGCCCGTCTGCGGAACGATGTATAAAAAATTTGCGCAAGTGTTCTTCAAACGTTTTTAAAGCTTGGTCAGTCCCTCGTGTCTTCAGTGCACTGAATAAGCTCCAAATAGATGTAACCTCGCTAACTGTGAATTTGAGTCCTATCGCAAAATGATATGAGAATTGTTCTCAACAGTGTCGCTTTTTTTTATGCTCTCCTGCAGCGTGATTAGGATCTTTACGTCAGGTATGTGTCTTATATTTCTTAAATTTCTGTTCTTCCATTGCGATAAGCACACTTATCCATGTAAGCTCCTATTAATCTAATGTACCCTTTTGACAGCGCTGTATGGAACTGTGAATTAATTAATTAATGGCAAGCGAGTCATCTTTGTGTTTTTTTTATCCCAGAGTCGAGAACAAGTTCCTCCATTGTTCAACGAGCACCGCGAGCCGTGTCAAGACGTATCAAAAGATGCAAGTCACGCTGGCCATTGATGGCGCTGAGGTTCCCTTCACTACGGCGGACAGTCTGCGCCCGACGTTCACATACATGCCGAATCCGGTGATCGACAACATTTATCCCCGAAATGCAACTTTCAGGTACGTATCTGTGAATAATTCTGACTGCGAACGAATTGTTAATTCCGTGATTACGGGAGAGATTCCTGGAGGGGCAGGGGATGGCGGGGAGAAGAGGCGACTTGTTTAGGGGGACGCCTGCAGAACAACTGTTCCGTTAATAAAATGCGGGTCGTGTTGATATACTGGGTGATAATTTTTAAGTTTACGGAATTTTTAAAAATAGCCTGTTGCAGATAACCTAATTCTAGTCGTTGAGGCGGATTACTCAGAGAGGCCGACAATACTTGCACGAGAACTCGAAACAAATATTCAACTAATTAGTAAAAATGCACTAATTAACTTCGTAATTAATTACTTTATGGCAAGTATTGCAATTTACGAATTGTAGCCGGTGAGCTTACAAGACGAATCCACTTGAAATGAATTTCCGGGATGACACCAGTTTCGAAATATTATTTCCCAAAGTGTGGGACGAAATACATGGGCGTTCCAGTTACTTTTGTGCTTCAGTGCACAAAAGAGCGTTTTATTAAGAAAGTGGAACAACAGTGCATTATGATGCTGAGTTTGATGGGGCATATCTCCAAACTGGTGTCATTCTGGAAATTCGTTACAAGTGGATACACCTTGCAATGTCACCGGCTACAATTCGTAAATTGCAATACGTGCCGTAAAGTAATTGATTCCGAAGATAATTAGTGAATGTTTGTTAATTAGCTGAGTATGTGCTTCGATTTCTCGTCCAAGTAATGTCCGTCCTCTCTGGGTCATCCAGATCAAAGACAACAATTATGTTATCTGCAACAGGCTATCTTTAAGAATTCCGTAAAACTTTAAAATGATCACCCTGTATATATATTCATATAATTACCTTCCACACAAAGACACTAGTGCTTGAGGCACCTCGACTGGACCATAGGTGGGTACCAGGGGAACCATCTACCGGACTGTCTATTGTCGGGCCGAATTAAAGCTAATCCCGATCCTGACAAACTTACCGGGGCGTGCTCGCTAAATCGGCGGGGCAGCAGAATATACCAGCGCGATAGTTTGTATATGAGTGTTTCTTCTACCACGCTGTCAAGAGAAGCAAGCCGGAGAGGAGAAAAGAAACGGAGAAGTCTGGGATGTTTACCTGAATAGCGTCTGGTTGTTAATCATTGCTTTCTCTAGTTTTGAAAGTCACGAGATTGCATACCGTGTAAGTGTGATGCCGCTTCGAGATAACTTTCCTGAAAGTATACGTTCTTGTTACATGTGTCTTTCTTCGGCTTTGCGGTGGGGGCTGTACGGACTTCATTTTACTAGTGCATCTCTTATCGCGAAATAATTTCTCACAACCCAGAAGACCTCTTGAACGTGGTCACTAGCACTAGCGTACTGTCGTCCGTACGTTATGCTGGAACTAGGCAACAGTATTTAATCTTCAAGAATGAAAAAAAGACAGCTGATTGTCCGAAAACACATCCTAATAAATGTTTTAAATGCTTTTGGGACTCAACAGAACATTTATTATCTCGGCCTCAGATGACAGAGTTGTACTCGTTGAGAGGAGGATAGGAGAAAGCCTCGCGCAAAACTTTTCGCTAAATTTCGGGTCGCTGAAACAGCTTACGATTTGCAGCGAGAACTTCACCGTGGAGGTGAATGGCCTATTTCTGGACAGTGCTGCTGCTCCATCGATGATAATGCGAGTGGATTCTTTGAACTTGAAGAAAAGAGAAACATTTGTGAAGGTAAGAGACCGTGGTTATTATGAGTCGTACTAAACATTTTTGCGTTGGCCCCCGCACGGTAGGTATGCATTCCCTTCATAAGCGATCAGCCTTGCGCAAGAGGAATTTTGAAATCGGAAGCGGCGCTTGAAGCAATTACCCAGCCTCTGTGCTACCAAGGCTTCAAGGGACGCTAAGGAAAACTACTTAACCAGTTTAAACTGATAAAGTGATCTGTACATACTCTATTTTCACAATTTCACATAATACATTGCTTATTAAAGAGAAAATGAAGGCCAAGGTTACATTTTTTTTGTAAATTTCGCGCCGAAACCCAGCGCCGGTACGATGAGACGTCATGGATTTTATAAGAAGTCTGGGGGGGGGGAGTCGCATTTAGGCAGTTGTAGCTCAGTAAGAGTTGTTGAAACTGGCTTAGTTCTGCCTTTGGCTCTTCTGAAATACAATGTAAGCCATCTTTACCGATAGCGAATAGCCTACACCCTAGCAGAAGCTATCAAGGTCCATGACGTCACGGCGAAGTGGTGCGGGAACTTGAAGGCGGCGTCGCCACTAGGCTTTCTTTAATTTGTGCGTCTTTTTTCTGGTTTTCTAAGCCTCCTTCTCACGTTAGGAGTGCTTTTTTTTTTTTGGTATTGCAGAGGGGAAATGTGCTACAAATACAACTAAAATTTAGCTTTTCTCGTTAGTGCCCTTTCTTTATTTCCCTTTTTTGAGGTTCAAATGTTCACCCGCCGCGGTGGCTTAGAACTCATGGTGTTGCGCTGATAAGCACGAGGTCGCGGGATCGAATCCCGGCCGCGGCGGCCGCATTTCTGGGGGCGAAATGCAAAAGCGCCCGTGTCCTGTGCATTGGGGGCACGTTAAAGATCTCCTGGTGGTCAAAATAATCCGGAGTCCCCCACTACGGTGTGCCTTGTAATCAAATCATGGTTTTGACACGTAAAACCACAGAATTCAAATTCAGAAGGTTCGAATGATGTCTGCACATGTCCACTTACGGATGCGTGGCTGTTCGGAGTGGTCGACAGTCGACAGTAGTAATCTTGTCGCTGTCGTTGTTCTTGGTACACTAACTGTAGAACGCATAGCCTCCTAACGTGCTAGTTTCATTACCAGTCTGAGTGAACAAATAGAAAAGCCGCGTTGTGTGCTCTGAAGACAGTGCTTTGCTTGCAAGCATTTTATGTAACAGTAGCCACTAGTGGTAATTTTTTTTTTTTTTTTTTGCTCTCCATGTACTACTCAAGAGACTGCATCTAGTCAGACTGAACGTACTCCACTCAGACCTATGAGTTAATCTCTCCAACAAAATGTTGCCAGCGCTATTTTAGCTCCTAGTTTGTTCTGTGTATTATGCTTTTTTTCATATATTTTTAGGATTGAGTGTACTCCTGAGCGGTCTGTCGTGGTTCATGGTCTTTGCTCTGTATAATGACATTATATAACAACATCTATATAAGAAGTTGGACATTATGTGCAACTTCGTGGGATAGTTACATATTTTGCACGATGTACGTGTTTAAGAGAATGTGTTTCGAATCCAACTTTCAGCATATTCATTCAATAGAACTTGCCGCGTAATGCGTTTAAATACGGTCGGCAGATTCTGTTTTAGGTACATTGCATTCGCATTACTTTAGAATGGCATCGTCATTTTTAGAAGCGCTTTCTTTTGAATCTACTGGGTAACTATATATGTAACACTTTTATACTGTCTAGCCGCTTTGTTCTCATCTCGGAGTCGCAGTATTTCAAAAATAAAATAAATGGAAATAAGAGAGAGAGAGAGAGAGAGAGAGAGAAGTAATGACGTTACCCAAACAAACAAACAAAAAAAAAGGCATCTTGCTCTGATGCGTTTTTGAACGTGTTGAGAATGATTGACACTGTGAACGTTTACAGGCGCCTTACCACTTGTCCGCAGTCATTTCCTTTCGCCTCAATGCCTCATATTTTCTACCCCTTCTTCCGCACAATTAAGCAAGGCAACCAGACATTTATTCCGGTTACACTCCACGCATTTCATGTCATGTTTCTTTCTCTTCCTGTCTTACACCGTGCTTCGCCCCTCATGTCTCATTTTCCGTTTGTCTATATTTTTTATAGATGCAAATTTTCTGTAATTTGTAATTCTTGCCATGAAACATTTGGCACCAGTGAATCGCCTACTGCTAGATGACAAAGAAGAAGAAAAAAAGCTAGTTTTACTCGCTCCATATATAGCTTTAAATTCTTTTTGTTTATTCCTGTTTATGGCAAGGCTGACTGCTCTATAACAGGCTATGTTATTTCATTTGTGATCGGTTTCTTTCATATCATGGTTTACATATTTATTTATTTATTTATTTATTTATTTATTTATTTATTTATTTATTTATTTATTTATTTATTTATTTATTTATTTATTTATTTTCATAATACCGCGTGGTTAGTGGCCACGGTTTGTTCGTGTAACGGGGTTTTCTAATTGCCACGTGCTACTTTAGCGTCCGCTGTCTTTTGTAGCCATGAAGAGAGTAATAAAGATTTTATTTAATTTTATCCCCCCGCAGTGGGTTTGTGCCAGGGTTAAAAGACTCATCATCATCATCTAGCTTTCATATGAACGTTAACAAGAGTACCGTGTGATCTCATTCATTCTGTTCAGGATTCGGTATCTTTCAGTGGTGTTTTCGTCTATGTTTCATCTGTGGGTGTAATGCTGGTCTTTCCTAAAAAGCTGTTTAGCTCACTGACTTGTGGTTAGTGGTGGTTAGTGCTCTATGACACGCGCCATTTCAAACGAGTTTGTGCCGTGCTTTATTTTTCGTTTTCTTCAAGTTAACGTACCTGCATAGCGTGCATAGCTGTGGCCAAAATGTGCAATCAGTAGTAGATTAATAGGTGACAAGCTATACAGACATCAACCTGACACGATTTGTTCTCACCAGCTGCCTACATGGTACGAAAAACAAACATGAGAAACTATTTTAAAACCATTCTTAGCCGGACTCGTCGCTCTCAGCACGACCGTCGTTAGCGTGCATTCTAGTGAATGTAGGGATAACAAAAAATGACGTGCTTCTACTTATTGTGTCATGCCTCTCGCATTGCCCTCTAGGTATGTCGCGTATTAAGTGGAGGCCGCAAGATGCTGTGTCCCGGAACGTCCCTGCTGCAGTTCTCAGTGATCACCGAAGCCGAGTTGCGGAATCACCAGTTTCGCGTGCCAGCGTTCATCAGCTTCCACATGGACGGCTTAAACCTGCCGCCCAGTCACCTAGGAAGAGGCGGATACTTCAAATTCTATTACTTGCCGACGACTGAACTAGACAGCCACACCGAACAGGAAGTCGCTGCCAACGTCCCGCTGGCCAATGCCCGAACTCATGTAATTGTACTCCTATTGTTATTTCCGCTACGATTGGTTGGTTCTTTGATCAAATGTGATATGGCCCAACCCATGCTCTGTGGAAGTAGAAAGAAAAAAAATTCATAGGAATTTTGTAAATAAACGAAAACTTATTAAATGGGTCGGACTCTACTGAAACGTCCCGTACGCCACTATTATCATTCCCTATACGTTCCGTAAGCTTTCCGTGCAATTCTCACGGGATGTATATGGATTCCATATAAATATTGTGTAAGTTTCATAAGAATCGTACGGAAAACATATGGAATTATTGAGCTTATACGGAACGTTTCAGTATAACGGTATATGAATGGTGTACATTAATGAGTATAATCCACCGTCGAAACGGCTCGACGGTGGATTGTCCGCTATTGTCCACTACAGTTCGTCCTTTTTTTTTCATTCAATCAGACACGCCTATTTTCCTTCCTATTAGGTTTTCCAGCTCTACCCGTAACAACATATTTCCATGTAGGTTTTCGGTTCACAAAAGGTGCTTACCTAGAGGAGAGGCTACGGTGGTTAAAATAGTTACATTTGGCGAATGCTCTCCGTAGAACACTTACGTGACACCACGCTTGTTTAAGATTAGTAAGCGAATCGCTCTTCACTTTATACTGCCCGTGAGGTTACGAACCTTACTTCGTATAGCAGTCTAATACTTTGTTATAATACTGTAATACTGTCGGTGCATCACCATTCGGGCGAAACTTGCATTTCCTTTAGCACGGACTCGAAATAAAGAACTTCAAAAAGCACTTTATACCACTCAAAAAATATTTTGAATGCGATCGACGTTTTATACAAATATATGTACATAAATAACATTACCTGGGTAAGAAAATTAGATAATATTATTTTTATTACCATCCTTTTCCGACCAGGTGAGCAACTGATGCACTAAAATTAGCTTGTGTGAGCACCAGCAAGCTATTGAGTGCATAGTCCTCGTGTTTTAGTCTGCTCTCAACGTCACAGGTTTGATTCTCTCCAGCCGTGGCCTCATTAGAAAGCGAACGACATGAAAGAAAAAAGAAGAGAAGAAGCGTTACTTCGAGATTTTAGCGCACTTTTATTCAATCTAAAAGAGGATAACTAACGCAATTTAGACTGCTATAGACTGCTCTTTAAGAGTTCTATCTGCATTTCCATGCCGAAAAAGAAGTTGAAAATTAGAGGAAAAAAATGGCCAAACTTCTTATTTCTTCACTTGCTGATGAATATATCTTAAAATATATTTCAAAATATATATTTTCAAATATATTTCAACTTGATGAATATATTTTAAAATGTATTCATCAGACAAACAGACAAAGAACTTTTATTTTGGTCCTGAGAAGACGATGAGTGTCCCCCCTAGGGGACATCGTCTGCGGGCCGCATCCACGATGGAGCCGGGAGGTTGAGTCTCTCGGCGATCTCGCGGGCTCTCTGGACAGCCCTGAGCTGCTTTTCCTTGGCGGAGCTGGTGACGAGCCGGAGCCAGTCTTCCTCCGAAGAGGGATACCCTGAGCCCCCGCGCAAATCTAGGCACTGCCAGAGCATGTGAAGAGTGCATCTGGGATGTCCGCAGCGCGGACAGCCCGGATCGATGCCTTCTATAAATTTTGAATAAATAAATGGAGACGGATAAGTCCCCGTCTGCAGCATTCGCAGGGTGATTGCCTGTGGTCTGTTTAGGTGTGGGTTGGGAAGCGGAAACTTCCGACGCCCCAGTTGATAGTGCTTGCAGACCTCATTAAAAGTGAGAAGAGTGTCCCTATCAATTTGCGCCTCTTTTAGGCAGGGAAACTTCTGAAACATTGCCAGGAGGTCTCTGCTTTCTTTTGAACGCATGGGTTAGCTTTATTTATGTCTAAAAATAATTTAGCCCTAGTTTATTATCTATTTAGTGTATGTAGTGTTGCTAGGTAATTAGGCTTGATACGAATTCTCATACAATGGTGTGAGGAACATGTGCTATTGCTTGTAACGATTTTAAACTGTCCCGCTTCATTTGTACTTCTTGATCCGATCATAAAAGTATCACAGTTTCATTCCCTTAAATTTGTGTAGGCTGTAAACATACCATCGCTGCTCACGCGGCGTCATTAACTAACAATTAAACAACAGTAAACTGTGTTCATTTTATTCAACAATATTCTCTTTGGTCAGTTTTACTTGCTCCAGTGGTCAACCACAAGGAAATATCAGATAAACAGTTCTTTCTTGTTCCTGTTTCCAGAATGCAACGTTCACTGGTGTTAAACCGTGGTATGGCCCAGCAGCTGGAGGAACTAACATCACTCTGTTTGGAACAAACCTCGACACTGGAACAGAAAGAAGCGTGGTAATCGGTGGAGGCAGATGCACGATCCACAGGTATTCACTATTGATGCTAACTGCACGTGGTATCTAAACGAATGCACTACAGAACGCACGCGGAAAAAGAAAACTCTTAGCTAAAAGGCGCTGCTACAATCTTAACTGCAATACGACCGCACTCTGAAGGAGTACTCTGTTGTGGACTGTAAAACATGTAGTCGCTTCATACTGAACAAGAACGTACTGCGCAAAATACGTGTAGAATAGGAAAGACCAAAAGAAATATAGAACACTGTTCTCTGACCTACTTAGTATTCTTCTTGTATCTTGCGCAGTGCCTTCTTATTCTGCAGGAGTACCATGAATTGGGTACATGTTTCATATGATATCTTTTGTTTCCTGCTAACTCTTTCTTCTGAGCAATCTGAAGAAAGGCCAATGGCGTTTTATTGGTTTCTTGACAGAAGCAGTGACAACTGATACCTGACAGGCTTTCTCTTTCTAAGCTTTCTTATAAACATTAAAAAGGTTCCCGAATTACAAAAATATTCGAACGTTCAGGAAGTCGGGCATTCTCGTGAAGCACAATGCACGTAAAACCACTGTAAAGCACGTAAACTTATTCGCTCCGCAATTATCAAGGATGAGAGAGAGGGAAAGGCTGTATACGCTGGGTATGCGACGTAAACGTCATGTACGTGGCTTCTCGGCTCCCACAAAGAATAAGATAGAGTAGGAATGCCAGTTCCGGACGCTCGACGAGGTGGTGGGAGAGAACTTCTGGTGTGGGTGAGAGTAGCTTACCTCCTCACACAATAGCTTCGCACCATTTCATCTGCATCTATCTCTGCTATTACTACACTTTTTGCGGCAGAATCTCTTGCCGTAGACCGTAACCTAGATGACGCTTTACAAGTATAGCAGTGTATAGCCAAAATTTCCGTTGAGGCCTGATGAAGAGTCTATTACACAGTGAAGACCCAGCTGTCATCACTAATTAAAACGCAATATTGCCCTAAGAGAGGTCGTTGACACGTATTTGTTACTCTTCTGACTTTCAAAAAGCGTTGTGCATTTAAATTAATCGCCCAGTACAGGTCACTACCCACGAAACACACAAGCAGCTATTTGATGTCTAAAAGATGTCTTGAACGGATAATCCAAAAGTCTAATAGCTGTCCTGGTCAAGACAATTTCTAGCCGTGGACGTCTACAGGTACTTCAGTAAGCCCTGCTAACGTTACGCTAAAAGCTGGCTAATAAACATCTCGACAAGAACAACTTCAAGAATTGTATTAGACGTTCCCAGAATTCTGTAATAATGGCTTTGGAAACATTATACAGCTTTTATAAAACATCTTGACAAGAACAAGTTAAGAATTTTATTAGACGTTCCCAGAATTCTGTTACAAATTACAACAGAATTCTGGGGACGTCTAACAAAACTCTTAAGCCTGCATATTGTTTCCGAAGTCATAATCTATAATGGCTTCAGAAACAATATGCAGGCTTTTATAGCTGTCTTTAAAGCAGCATTTATAGATTGTCATTCTACAGCGACGTGGTAAGTAAAATTAATGGCCACTTCTTCCGCATTCCATGCATCCGTATGCTAGCTTCATAGTACACATGTTACTATATAGAACTGAAAATTAAAGTGAATCATTACATTATATTATTTATAATAACTTGCATATAATTGTTTAACATATATCAAATGTGCAATACACATCCAAAGCAAATGAGCATAACAACATGCAGAAAAAAATTACCTGACCTTGTGAGAAAGCGGCTTTATTTACTAATAAATTAAAGGACATGCAGAATTATTTTACAAATTTTTTTAATACACTAGAAAAGGTGACCACATAAGACGCAGCTGCAGTAACCACAGCAATCCAGGTCCCTTCCCTCTTGGATACCGCTGGCTGCCCACAGAAGTTTGCTCTGTAATACAACAGTGAAGAAAAAAGTGAGTGAGCCACACTTGATTTACAATAAAGATGTGCGATTGGGTATTTCAAATAGCACCATATGTGCCATTGCTTTGCCTCGTTCCCATTTATAAATTTAAGCAATACTTTCTCTCAAAATCTTATGCTGTACGACGACGTTCAGAATTATGTTGCAGATATGATATGAAAAAGCTACTGTAGAGTGAAATTAAACTGGCAAATGGTTTGATCCACACACGACTTGCAGTAGGTCATTAGCAGTTAGATGGTTTACAAACGAATCTCTTATAAGAGTATGCTACTTTTAATTAAGTAGTGGTGTTGGTGGGTTGTAGCAACTTGTGGGCTTAGCCTGACAATCAAGGCCGGCAACTGCTCCTTCCGAGTGCCTCTTACAATATCACTGTGGTATTGTACCACATGTCAATAAAACCATTCTCTTCCTAAAGGGACCCTAAACACTTAACAAATCATAGAATGACCTCACTAAGGACGTCGTCTCACGAATCTCATGCCGCAAATAGTTTTCCAATCCTACAACTATAAGTGAAGTTACCACACGCAAGACTATTTTCCTGCCTGCTAGCGTGCTGGAAGCTACACAGAGGAGAAGCCAAGAGAGCAAAGCCCCGGTATATTACGCAATGCAGCACGCTGCTGCCATCTTAAAGGCCACACGCAGCTAGAATTTCTGTAATAATTCAACCAATTATGTGAAACTCCAGCTTTACCTCCCAGATCACAAAAGAACGTTCTGCTACAAACCGTGCATGCAAATATATTCCAGTCTAATCTTCGCGCCAGCACGGGCCCACCAAAACAAAAGTGGCGTGCAAGTTGTAGCAGGTAAACGTACACGTACCGTAAGGAAATGCACCGTATCTGCAGGCGCTGGTCAAGGCTTGAACGTGAGCAAAAGACTTGGGAAGAGAAGCATAAGCACTGGCGAGCGAACGCTTGCGAGCATGAATACGGCCCCTTTGAATCGCTCGCGGAAACTTCAGCGCATCCCCATGGCGCCCCCGTGGTGCGGTCCAAGAGCAGATAGCAGTTCGCTCAAGCGGAGCGCACGTTTGCGACTGCGCGCGGCCAGATCTGTTGGTGACGATACCTGGTATCGCAATTCCAGCTTTTTCACCGCTTGTTCACGCAAAGGGAAATGAAGGCACAGCTCTGATAAGCACGCTGAACGGGCGCGCACGCGTGCGCCCGGCCGTTTTCTTTTTTCTAAACTTTGACTGTCGTGACAGACTCATCGAGTGAAAAAATCGGAAAGGAATCAAATAACCCCGCAGGCGTTTTCTGCTTGTTCACCCAAAGGGGGAAAGCAGCTAAAGGCTGTATGATGCGACGTTAACGGATTGAATATGGCTTGTTAAAGTCGCACGGAATGTAACTCTGCGCGTCGGGCACGCGCATTTTAAATCTTTTTCACTTTCACGCGCACGCCCAAGCTTGTCGCACATCTTCCGACAAAAACATCTAAAAAAGTTCTTGAGTTACACGCTCTCAAGACGTTCACCAAAGTATACTCCGGTGACGCCAGAGGTGGGCTGTTACCACAGCTGAAACACAATAGCATATTTGATTAACCGTACATCCTGCTACATAATGTTTCCAAGAACATCTGTTAATGCCTTTGTGTAGACCAAGACGTCTATAGCCGTTTGTAGCCGTTCCGAGAAGTTTTCAAGACGTTTTGTGTTTCGTGGGTATAGAATACGTAACCACGTAGAACGACACATAAGTGAGTACGTACTTCGTAGGTGCTGTCATCTAGTGAAAGCGGTGCAATCTAATTTTCGCAACGGCGCGTGGTTCATGATGTGGCAGCACCTGAGTTTCTTCTTCAAATGGAATCAGTGTGACAGACTTAATTGAAGGTTAGGCCATGCGAATCTTTGTTTGTCCGTCCATCTCGCTATTTCGTCTTGGCTACAAGCAACACTCACAATATTACGTCATAATATTATTTCCTGAATTAAAATTCAGTAAATACTTCGAACCCAACAATTTAAAAAAAGCACGTTCCTCAGTGAGAGCAACAAGCTCAAGTTTGCCTGTACAAAGTGAAACTTGCGATCAGGCAGTAGTTTCTCTGCGGATGCCATGTCGGGCGGCCTCTTGGGCGTCCTTATCCGTAATGAACACTATGAGGGTGTTCTCTTTGTCTTTGCGTTGACTGGACTTCTTCCTTGTCGGGTTGAGGCCATTAATTTGTGTCGCTCAGTTAGATTTTTTTCTTGTTTTTTTTTTTTCTTAAGGGCCTCAAGGCTGCCCATCGGCGCTACCGAGCGTCGTCTGCTACCATATTTAAACCCTCGTTCAGCTTCGGACGCTCGGTTTATCGCCGTCTGTTGCGACATGGTGACGAAATAGCTCTGGCTGTGTATACATACGTCGTAATAACTACTTCTTCAGTTATAACTGATATGCAACATGACAGGATAAACTCGACTTTCCTGGAGTGCTCAACGAGCGCCGTCGCCAACAAAAGTCACTTGGACCAGGAGATGCAGATCATCCTCATTATAGATAACACGGAAGTTCCTTTTATTCCAAAAGACAATCTGGGCTCCCAGTTCACCTACAAACCTGACCCCGTCATCGACGACATGACACCAAAGAGGTCTACGTTCAGGCAAGTGACACTCAGGAAATTTGCTGGTGTTATATGTAAAGTTGTTTTTGACAGTAGTTTACAAAGTTATTGATGATGGTAGGTCGGATTTCTTCGCGCAAGAGCAACTAAGGACATCTTGTGTCAAACATACAGTAATTAAGTTGTCTGGACAGACATCGCTAATGTATTTGTGGGGATCTGAGCACAGACTTTATGACTGTTAACGTGAACGTCCAAGTGTGCTGTTAAAAGTTGTGATTTCCATGTACTGCTTCCTATTTTTTTTTTTTTTCTTCCTGGAGGGATGAGAGATCGTCCTCCGGTCAATGTCCACGGGAATTCAGTGGCAACGTGTTTAAAAAGCATTGGTTAGCTCACACGTTTATATATATATATATATATATATATATATATATATATATATATATATATATATATATATATATACCAGAAAAAAGCGATTCTGGATCCGGGTAAATATTCACAGTGAAGTAGACGCGCGTATGAAGCGGTTTATTGACGTTTCGGCCGGGGTCCGGCCTTCATCAGAATACAATGCATGGCGTCAGTACAGTTTATATACATGTGCATATCAACCGAATGAAGATATGTTTACATGAAAAACGATAAAACTGAGCGAACAAAATGCGTGTAGATTGTACAAAGGACAGCTGATACGTGTATAAACAGATGGCGTTTGCAAACACATCGTCTACAAATACAAAGCATAAAAACGCACGGAAATGAAGTGCAATAACCAATCGTCAGGCGACAACAAAAACGTCACCCAATATGTGCTATGTTACCAAGCAAACAGGAAAAAAAAAGGGGAAAAAAAAGGGGGGGGGGGGATTAGTGCCGTACTAGTAGAAAGGAGAAACAAGTGACGGGCTACAATGACAGGCAACTCAATTTTCCTACACTTTCATTCAAACCACACGCGACGGTATGAAACTTATAGATAAGGAAGGATTCACGGGCTTCTGTATCATAATTTGAACGAAATGCAGATTCAAGTAACGTGACTTTCAGTTTATCGAATGAGTGGTCAGGGAGGTGCACGTGTCTTGAGATGGGCAGGTTGGGCAACGTGTTAGCGTGGGATTTATTATTGTTAAAGCGCAATCTAAAAGGACCTTCTGTTTGTCCGATGTACTGTTTTTTGCACACCGTACATTCAAGCATATATATTACGTTTTTAGTGTCACAGTCGAAATCGCCTTTGATTTTTAAACGAAAATTTGAAGCCTTACTAGTAACCTGTTGCGATGTGCACATGTAGGGGCAAACTTTGCATCGCGGTTTTCGGCAAGGATGGCATCCGATGGCATTAGGGCAGTCAGTCTATATATATATATATATATATATATATATATATATATATATATATATATCAAATTGCTATGGCTGTAATGACGATTTACTTAGCGCAGAAAATAACACATATTTTTTACCAGACTTAAGACACAAGTATTTATGAGTCGGCTAAACTTATGGCGGCATTCAACAAAGTAATCTTTGCTGCACTCTCCATAGTTATTGCCTTTTTGTTGAATGCTTAAAAATCGATACAAAGGGTATAGGGCTCGCAGTGGGTGTAGGGTGGTCGAGGGTGGAGCTAAGCTGGGCTTCAAAACAATTGGAAGACCATTTTGTGCTTGAGCGACATTAGGTACGTTGATGCTGATTGTTGCCATGGGTTCAATACTGGTTCGCAGTGGGAACTTCACTCTTGATGTGACGGGCGCCCATCTGGACAGCGTGGCTCAGCCCGTCATCGTCACTCGAGTGACTTCTCTGAACCAAGGGCACAAAGAGAACATAAGAAAGGCAAGATGTAGCTTTCATTCATGACCTTGTTTTTCGTATTGACCCTTTCCCGGCGCTCCCATGGGCGCTGCCATGTTTGATCACATGGTGACGCGTCCATTGCTTGCCTCAGCTGCCGCCGTTACCTCCGTGTTTACAATGCAAGCGTGTGACGCCGGTGCGGCGCAGCAAACCGCCGTCTCAACGCATATCGTAGACGGTGACTGTGTAGACGACACGAAGCTTTGGCCACAGCTTTAGAGGACATGTAAGTGCTTTCATAGCTCATTGCGCCTTGTCTAAACGGCGCGGTGCGGTGCTTGTACTAAAAGCGAGGCTAGACATGTGTTCCAAGCTGTCCAAACTTCCCGCTTATGAATTACATCAGGATCACTCTTCTCGTTCTTTATTTGGCAAACATTTTGAAGCAGCGGCTTGTCATGTTTCTGACTCAGTAATACTAAGTTCTTCGGTTCCTCGGTGAGGCTACTATCTGATTGTTTATTTTCAGCCTAATCGCGCTCTCGGGTGTGCTCTGCTGCGATAGATTTGTTCTTGCGGCGCACAAAGCTTGGAATGTAAATGTTCTGTACTTTGTGGTAGCTTGTAGCAAAGACGTATCATCGCTAGCCCGTCGCTTACTCTGTGGACCGTCACGAAACGTTCAGCCTCCAACATTCGTGTCTTGGTGTAGTCGCAGTCACTCACGCTTCAGCACATTGATTCAAGTGTGCGCACATTCACTTTTTATTGATACGTTGGCGATAGCGTGGGCGTAAGTTTGCATGCGAGTAGGGGTATATGTGTGTAAATAACGTGCGGGAAACTTACTATGCCAGTAAGTGGCGTTACTTCCTTTTGTAAAGAGCGGTACTCACTCGTAAGTGCCGACGTTGCGGAGTTGAAGTCCTTTGGAGGTTAGCTATACAGCGCTGGCGGATGAATTATCCTTTTTTATCCTCAAGGAGAGCCGTGCATCGCGAAAGGTCGACAACACAGGCAGTCCTTATGTAGCAGCGGCGACACAGGTTGATTCCATTCCTTAATATGCGAATCACTATTTTTGCGACTAACTACCGCACACGTCTTCCCTTTATCGTTACACATTTTGCAGCATGAATTGGGCACAGTGCATTAGCGAACACCCACTTGTATATCCGACAGCTGATAGCATAGTAGCAGGGCAGAAGCAGTAGTGGTTTCGTATCCGTGCGCATTCGCTGAGGCAACGTATGGCGCACCGCCGAAAGCGCCATCTCGTTCCTCTAGAGTAAACTGCTCCGCGAAAAGGGTCATGCGTATTCGATTCGCGAAACCGCCCTCAGACAAGAGGAACAAAACGCTGCCGACTATGTATTTCGTGTGCTTATTGCCACCGTTACTGCGTATTGGACAGATGCTAAGTCTGCCAACGCACGTGCCATGTTATTTATATACTTTACCTGCCATAGTAACTCAGTGGCTATTGTGTTGTGCTGCTGAGCTAGAGGTTGCGGTCTTTGTTCTGGCCACAGCGGTCACATTTAGATGGGGCAAAATTCAAAAGATTTCGTGCACTTTGATTTCGATGCGAGTTAAATTTAGCCCCACGTGGTGAAAATTAATCCGAAGTCCCCCAACACGGCGTGCCTCATAATCAGATCGTGGTTTTGGCACGCAAAACTGCAAGTTTTCATGCATATATATATAGCTTTAAATGCTGGATGCTTTCTACCGATCTTTTAGCAGAAACTTCACAACCGTAGCTCACAATTACGATCTTCGATTAGTTTGCATCGTAGCAAAGATACACTCATAGCAAAAAAAAAGGGCGTCACAGCAATGCTTTAGTATCTTACTTGTCCATGTGCGGACCCCATGTATAAAAAAACATGACCAGTACAGTGCTGAAGTAAGGTAGCAACATTCGCGCCAGTCGTTTTTTACTTTCCATCTCTACGGAGCCCAGCTTCAACCTAGCAAAGTGAGCAGTCTCCCTCGCGCTTACGTTTCACTGCAATCTCTCGGTCAGAAGGTTTAATGTCTAAGCAAATCTCAGCATCACACAGTATGCTTAAGGTAAACGAGACGCCTTGCCCTAAGTCTTGTAGCATGTGCGCTGTTTGTAACGTCTGAGATGCCCACTGAAAGTTTTTGATGACATACTTTGCGTTACAGGAATGTCGCGTCGTAGAGGGAGGCTTCAAGATGCAGTGCCCTGGCACTTCTCTTATGGAGTCGTCTGTTATCAGCCACAGCGAGTTGAAGGGACTGAACGACTCTATTCTCGTGTGGATCAGTTTTCAAATGGATGGGCTGCGTCTTCCACTGGCCATCAACGGCGACAAAGAACATTTCACGTTTATCTACCAGCCGGAGCCGCAGTTTGTGAGGTTTCCGGAAATGGAACGCGGCATCGACCCCAGCGAACTTGCAGTTGAAATCACGGTGCGGGATTCTAGTTCTTTTAGCATCTGTTTTAAGCTATATTGATATTCATGTAACGATATGACAATTCACTAAAGCTATGATCCCCTGGCTAGTACTGACTAGTCCGCACGACAATACCAGTATCCCTGCGCTGCATTATTTCTATGATGTTGATGTCATCCTCATCATCACTGTAACTAATTACGGTCTTTGTGAAGGTACTCAATATCATTAGAGTTGTGATCTGGGTCAGTTAGTACATATTCTTGAGAATATAAACCAGTCAAAAGACGAAGGACAGACGGTTTTAGCACAGTTGTTCGTCCAGTGCTTGTGTGTGCCACGCCTCTTCTCTGTCCGTCTTCTGACCGGTCTAAATTCTCAAGATCACAAACGTCTTTGTAATCTTGCCGGAATAATTTACCAAGCTACAGTAACCTGCAGCCATGTCTATATCATCGCGCATCAGTGATTGTGTAACAACTCCAGCGTTTCTTGTATTGGACCACTTGCTGACGTCGGTATCGATGAACGACTTCGTGAACGCATCAGCAGACCACAGGCCATATGACTTTCGTTGGCCATCCATGCTTTCTATGCTGCATACCTGAAGCCTTTTACCAGTTACAAACTACTGATATCCCTTAATATTTCCCAACACAGCACTAAACAAACCTCTAATATATATATATATATATATATATATATATATATGTGTGTGTGTGTGTGTGTGTGTGTATGTATGTATGTATGTGCATATATATATATATATATATATATATATATATATATATATATATATATAGGGAGAGAGACTCTCCCTTGCCTTGTTTCAATTAATGGGTATTTGTGCTCCATGGGGGCTTTTCAACAGGCGTTGCCAGATCAGGTGGTATTTTACTGGCTGATTTACGCGTACTGATTAGATGTTCCTCTTTCTTTTAGGGAAATCACTTCGAACTTTTCATGGACCATGAGCAGGTTTCGGTGCGTGTCAGGGGCTTGGACGACGCCTGTAATATCATCAATGTCAGCTCTCACTCAATTGTTTGCAAGATGCAGCCTGGCATTCTGGAACACAATTCACCTTGCGCGTTAGAAGTGAGTAAGCATGTTCCGAACAGCTTTTTTATTTTCAAAGAACAACGCTCTTGTTCTATATATAGTTGATGTAGCTGAGTATATTGACCATCAACAAAAAGTCGTTACTGTTCTTATATTACGGAGCTTAAAAATGAACACGCAAATGCGTTTCATGAATGGTTAGTGCATTGTTATACTATGTCGGTTCCTTGGTCCTCAAAACGTTAGGCATAGTAAGTGTTTGGATAGCATGAATAAGTCAGGATCCTGCAGGTCCGCAAACAAAAGTGTCGTCACAGGGGGTGCATACTGTCATTACCCACGGAGCACCGTTATACGAAAGCGCTGTAAACACAATTTGTTTTTCCACGGTTATAAAGGTAAGGCTAAGGTAATGAAAAAAAAAGAATGCTTCGTTGGATACAATTACAAGACATGGTTCGTAGTTTGCTCCTCGAACACGCTCGTCAGGACACCACGAATTATCGCGTCAGGTTCAAAACCGAGCAATAAATCACCGGAGAACGCTACAAAAACATGATCATTCAAAAATGAGCACAGCTGCAACAAACAGTTCAAAGGGAGGCGAGCTGTTTGTTGTCGGTCGTGAACATGTTACATCAGTGAGTACATTAGTGACTGGTGACAAATCAAATAAGGATATTCACTACAATAATGCGCCTCGCTGCGGGTTGAATGGAATGTCTGGCCAGTTGGTATTCACAGCACTCACTCTAACGGCAAGTATATATTTTACCGGGAAGCCTTCCTGTGTTTTTCATGTGTACGGAGGCTTCGGGGGGTTTTGTTTCTGCTGCACACACAATACAGACACTTATATAACAAAGCCGCCTATATGTAGCCACACCTGTACTATAACACTACAGATGTGCCGGTGGTCGGCTCTGTTCTCTACAAATTTACGCAGTGAAACAACAGTACCTAAATATTCTCACAGTGCAGCAAATATACACCTTCAAGCGTATGTTTCCTTTACCAAAGCTAAGCTTTCTATTCTTTCTTTCCTGGAGTATGGCGCGCCATCTCAGTTGGCATCTTTCCGAGTAAGGTCGGCCGGTCCTGGAGATAGTGCAATGGTAAACAGGGCTGATCGCGGTGGCCTTTCCTCTCGTTCCTCTCACTGTTATCTTTCATTTTCAAGTTATTGTGCTACTAAGATGATGTTAGGCTGCTGCTGAGGTATACCCTAAAGCTGGAGCTGGGAGGCTAGACAGCGTGGTACGACGGGGCAGAAACGTAGGCCAGGAGGGATGAGCAGGATCATAGAGGCATGTGGTCTGTGCTCCGGTGGACGCCTCGCAGATGTACACCAGCTTCAAACGTTGAGCCGTACACTCAGGAGTACCAGGTATAGGCAGGAGCCCGGATGCCTATATTGAAAATCTAGAAGGCACAGCGCCTTAGCAACCACGGTTGAACGAGATTGGCTGAAACGCCGCCGGCGACGCTCTGATTCTCACGCCGTGAGGAGTATTGCTTTTGCGTGTCGCCCACGATACGTTATGTTAAGGTTAAGGTCAAGGTTAAGGTTAGGTTAGGTTAGGATAGGATAGGTTAGGATAGGTTAGCTAAAAGGCTTTAGGTGGCGCGGTGTACTCTCACAGCGGTTGCAAAGGGCGTCGAGTGTCGCCGGTGGCGTTTCGGCCAATCTATTTTAACCGCGGTTACTAAGGCGCTGTGCCTTCTAGATTTTCAATATATGCAGCCCAGACCCATCGTCCAAAAGGCTGCTTCCTCCGCCGCTGCTGCCTTCTCATCTTCGCTTCTCCTCCCACAATGGCGCAGCTCCCGCCTACCTCGCTCGCGCCGCGAGGATCTCCGGAGTTTCTTCTTTCTCTTCTTCGACTTCTTCCGCTGCTATTGCCCGGTCCCACTCGTGCCTTCGTCGTCGTTGTCATCTTCACCTTTCCTTTGCAACGTACCACGTGCACCTCTTGACAGTCTTGTTCTGCTTAGCACGAGATTGTGGGTTCGATCCCGGCCGTGGCGACCGCACTCCGACGGGGTCGGAATGCAAAAGCGCTCGTACGTTCACCATGTCCCAGATGATCAAAAATAATTGGGAGTCCCCAACTACGGCGTGCTTCATTAAAGATCATCGTAATGGAACGTATAAAACCCCACAACGTATTTTACGTAATCACAATGCTGCGAAACTTGTAGAAGTTGTGTTGTACATCAGTTTTATAGAATTTAATTAACTGCTTACTGAAAGCTTCACTTCACATAGATTCCACAGTGTGCTTTGCATATGTATATCTTTTTGCCTGGTATGGAACACATAGCTATAATGTATAATTGAACTAATTTACAGTTAGAAGATAAAATTACTACATTTTATGAATTTTCTACAAAATATTGCTAGGAACATTTTAGGACTATACTTGATACACTTATAGCGATGCTACATTGTCAAGTACGGTAGTACTAGTGTGAACTTGAAGGTAAAGCTATATAGTGTAATTCATCCATATGGTCGCTGTGACCGCTATAATTTTTATAGAAAATTTCAAGCATCTTTTGTTAGTCTTGACCGCTTAGCGCATAGGCACGCTGAATGCTCTGCGCGGGGTTGGTTTGAGCAGGTGGTGTATGCGGGAAGGAGTTACCCGGTTGGCGCCGTTAAGCTGATGACATCTGATCAGCCAGGTCTTCATGCTGGTATCATCGCTGGCTCAACGGTGGCTGTCGTGCTCGCAGTGGTGATCACCGGCGTGGGGTTCTTCTTGCGCCGCCGCCGCCGACGTCAACGAGTCAAAGGCACTTGGCAGACTGGCTACGTCGTTAGCCTCGGCAAGCGTCACAACAAGAGCGACTGTCTGGCTAACGGATTCAATCGTGAGGGAACTTGAGTCCGTCATACTCTATACACAAGAAGAAGGTTCTCGAATAACCTGGTTATCTCTATACTTTTCTGGAATTCAGAGGGTAACTTTCGACGACGCATAAAAAAGGCCAGTGTTGCGGGGTTAGTCAGACACGAAACAATTGAAGTTAGAACATGACAGAAAAAGGCGTATTTTTCTTTCTTTTTTCTTCTTATTTTTTTTGCCTTTTGTCTGTTGGGAACCTATAAACCTCCACACTTGTACCAGCGCATGAAACGAATTTGCCTCCGCAACTATGACTTCTATGCGCTCCGATTTCTCTTCGCATGGCCACACGAAGCCTTAACACATACAAAAATGGCTTGCACCTTCAGCCAGCACTTGTCCTTTGTCAAAGCAATACGTCGGATATCGCGCGTGGTACATTGCAGAGGCTATATGTGATATTATTATAAAAGGATAGAAAGCGGAGCTTGCTATAAAGAGAAGTAACATATCATTACTTGTTGCCGGGTACTAGTTGGTTCAACTGAATCAAGTAGGCCAACAACAAGTAACGATGTGAAAAAATAATTGCGGTTTGCTAGTTTTCTTAGTGATATTAATTTAACGGAAAGGTTGTCGCCTATAGGCAGCTCAACGACATTGCATTGCTGGAGGAAATTCTTGAACCCAGATGTATGTCAACGCCAACATTTTTAAAGCGAAATCATGCACACAAGCAAGCAAAGAAATGCTGTCTGTAAAATCTACTTCTACATGCCATTTTAATCTTTCAGAAATGTTACTCACTGAACTGCTAGTTTTATACTTCGCTGCTGCTTTTATACAACACGACTACAGTTGAAGTGACATTGTGCAACGGTCTTTCTGCACCGGCAGCAAGAAAGGGAAGGAAAGGGTGGTGAGGTTAAGGGCAAGAGAAACATTTGGTTCGCTACCCTTCACTGAGGCAAGGATAAGGGGCGTGCAGAACAAGCCACGTGCATGAAAGAAAACATGTATTGCTTTTACGCCCTTTTCAGTCGCAACGCTAATTATCGTCATGTTTTTCTGATTATTATTGTTTTTGTACAGGCTACGTTCGAGAAAGCAACGCTGATGCCCAGCAAGTACTGATGGAGGCCCCCTTTGACATTGATGAAGAAACCAGAACCATGCTTGAAAGAGAAAAATTACTCATCGATCGAGGGCGGCTCCATTTGGGTCCTGTCATCGGCCAAGGTATCTAGTCGTTATTGTGTAGAGCTGCATTTCTCGTTTCATGGCACGTCAAGCCATTTCTGGAATCGTTGGAGCTCTAACCTTCAGCGGAGGTCATCGATATAAGTAGCGGAAAAAAAAAGAAAAGGCTAGTGTGAGGTAAAGGTCTAGGATCCGATAGATAGAAATAAAGCGTTGTATATGGAGAAAAGATGAACCAAGGCGATGCATCTCACACAGGCGGACCTATTGTTTCAGCAGGTGGACTGATCTTCGTCAGAAATTAGGTGAAAACGTCATCGAAACTCCGTTCTTTCCGGTGCTCTTCACGCTGACCTACCTATTTATAATAGCAAAAACAATTTAAGCAGCACGCATCGATAGAACTCGAAAACGCGAATGAAACTCGAAGATGCAAATAAAACTTGTGCTGTTAGTTTTGCACTACCTGCTCATAATCACAAATCGATTGCTATTACATAACGAATTGATACACCATACTAATATGGAGGAGGGAATTCCGAAATAAAGAAGAAAGAGATAAAGGAGTGCACTTTCTTCCATTTACCCGTTTGTCATCGTAAAGATCCTCATCTCGCCTTGTTATGCAATCGCGCTCCGCATAGAGTCCCTGCATAAGATGTTGAGTAGTAGTCACTCGGGGGGCAAAATGCAGCCCGGACCCATAGTCCAAAAGGCTGCTTCCTCCGCCACTGCTGCCTTCTCCTCTTCGCTTCTCCTCTCACAATGGCGCAAAATAACGGCAATTGACTCATTACGCTCTCCACTGCATGACGTAAATAATCTTACGGCAATGTTTGTAGGGATTTGTATACATTCTGCAACATGTTGTTTGCTTTCAATGAAGTTGAATAAATTCAGTAGACCTGCAGAAATGGGAACTTGGCCCATTTTACGAAATAGCACAACAGTCTTTACCATACATAGTTGCTTACGGAATCTAGTGGGTCCGTAAAGCAAGACCATCCTCACCGTTATGGTGCCTGCACAAACCTGACATACGCCTCACCATCCCAGGAATCACAAAGAAAGCTCACATGCCGTCATCTGCCCTGAAACAGGCCACGTTAGGACTTTTACATGAGGTTCACAGTGCCCGCGTACATGTTTATGTCGATGGCTCAGTCACACCTACAAGTTCAGCTGCCGCAGTGGTGATTCCAGCAAGATCCGTCAAGATGCAGCTAAAGACGTCACATGTCTCATCAACAACAGCTGCTGAACTGGTAGCCCTCCGTGCGGCTCTTCATTTCATTCTGGAGGAACCACCCCATCCATGGTCAATCTTCTGTGACTCCAAGGCAGCCCTACAGAGTTTACTCTCAGTACTGCGCCATGGATCACATGAGCAGCTCGTCGCAGAGATAAGACAAGTACACCATCGCATAATTGATGAAGGGCACAATATAATATATCAGTGGTTGCCTAGTCACTGTGGCATACATGGCAATGATCGAGCGGACGCAGCGGCCCGATCTGCTCATGACGGTGTCAACTGCGTTGCCATTCCTCTTTCGAGAGCCGACGCAGCGAAAAAACTTTCCGCGCTTGCGCGTGAGCTAACATTGATGCAATGGAATTCCTCCGATTTCACAAGTGCACGCCTTCCTGCCCTGGACCCTAATTTACAGCTTCGTATTCCATTCGACCTTCCACGACGGGACTGCACACTTCTAATCCGTCTATGGCTTGGAGTAGCATTTTCAAATGCGTACTTTTCGTATCTGAATGGCCAATAGCCCACTTTGTGAATCCTGCGGGTGCAACGAAACAATCGCACACCTTCTTTGTGAGTGCCCTCGTTTCATCCCGCAGAGAGCAGCTCTCTCAGCGACAATAGATCAACTGGACAAACGCCCAATAACAGAAAGGAACATCCTTGGAAACTGGCCTACACAAACAATGGCGCGAGCCGCCCTGAAGGCACTGCTGCGTTACTTGAAAGACACCGGACTCAGTGACAAATTGTGACTCTGCATTGTGTTACTTAGGACGGAACGTTCAGACTATGCAACACGAGAACACCTTCGCGGACTTCATGACAGTGCCCACAGAAACAGTTCTGTTTTGTGTGCGTGTGTGATTTTCTTGTTTCCTTCCTTTTTGTTTATTCTTTATTTTCACTTATTTTTCTCTCTCTCTCCTTTCGCATCCCTTTACCCCTCCCCCGGTACAGGGTAGCCAACCGGAGATAACCTCTGGTTAACCTCCCTGTCTTTCCTTTACCTTTTTCTCTCTCTCTCTCTCTAGTGGGTCCCTAATAATCCGGTTGTGTGCTTTGTTTTTATTGCAGTAGAAGCAAATATATGGATACTTCAGGCGAATGTTTGCCGTCGCTGTCGTCGTGATGCTCCATATAAGGTGTACGTACGATAGAAATGCCAACAACGTGCGCCTAAGGAGCCTTTAGGTGAAATTTTATATTAAAGTGGCTTTTATAATTTATTTTCACTATTCTGCGGGTTAATATGTAAACCACCACGCATCAAAATAGCCTAAACAATAAAACAAGTTATTCAATTTTAAAATAGTGCGACATCAAACTATTTCCAGTCAGAGAAGATCCTGCCCTCAAAAGATACAAATACTTTCACCTAATGAATGCGCCTTGTAATGTGCCCGCGCGCTGCGGGTGCGAGGGCGAGCATGCGAGGGTAAGCTGAAAATGATGGGGGCTTGATGCGCGCCGTCTTGCTGCGCGCCCAGTGCTGAGATCACCTGATAGAGCGCGCGCCTGAGGAGGAGAGCGCGCGTCTCTTCCCATTGGGCGGCCGTGGTTGCGCATGGTCGCGGGCGGCTGAGCGCATACGCAGCCCGCGCGCCTTATCTTGGATGTAATCTGCGACACGTGCAAGGAATAAGGGCGAGCCGAGATAGCTGGTGGTTTCATGCACCCTGTCTCCCGTGCACCTATCTTGTGGGTCGCGAAACCTCATATTTCGTACACGTGTTGATGTGAGAGGCAGCAAGAAGCATTCGCTTTCCCCTGCCGGCGCGCGCTTCATCACGTCAGCATTGCGACGGCGATGGCGTTCGCAGTCATCAAGTGATATCGGTTCATGTTTGCCTGTGCACGCGGCGATAACCTCGCCTGTAATTTAATTAGCGAACGTTTACTTCTATTTATATGGCCGGCTTAACTACGAACGTTACTTCACGTGATTGTCAACTACTTTGCTGTCGCTATCAATGCTTCGCCTTTCGGGCGAAACTGCGACTTTTTTATTTAATAGTGTTCTCATCTTGAAATCATCAGATTGAAATTTTTCTTTCAGTTAGTAAAGGTTATTTTAAGTTGGACTTATCACATATACTTAATTTCTCCACAGGATATGCCACAAGGCAGAGGCATGCCTTTACAATAACCCCATTCTCCACCCGTAATAACACATTCAAGTATTCGCTTTTCCCTAGGACAATTACAGAATGGAATAATCTTAGTAACGAAGTTGTTTCACAGTCATCCTTGAACCTTTTTGCTGCACAGCTCCAGTAGTGAGTGTCTGAATTCTATTGCATGTGCTCCTGCTGTTTATTTCAATCACTGTAGCGATTCTCCACTCGTGATCAGCTTGAATGTAGCGCTGATTTCATTATATGCCCTTATGCCTGTTTATTGCAAACCGTTGTCTTGTCTGAAAGCGTGTACTCGCCTTACCTGTTTTATATTTATTTGTTTTGCCGATTTGTACATTTAGCAAATGTATACCCACCCTGCTAAAACCCTATGTTAGGGTTGCAGTATTCATAAATAAATAAATAAATAAATAAATAAATAAATAAATAAATAATAAATAAATAAATAAATAAATAAATAAATAAATAAATAAATAAATAAATAAATAAATAAATAAATAAATCTATCGCTTTTCTCAAGCATCCGCTGGAAGTTTATCGTGCATATCCTGTATCGGATATTGAAGTGCTGGTGCTTGCAGCTTGTTCCCATATTCGCAACACTACGTCGTGCTGCTTCAAAGCAGTAATAATATAGAAATAATAATTTGGTAAGGAAAGCTTGCTACATCTACAGCTTTTCATTTGGTCACGAAAAGTGCTGATTGATAGGTACTTTTGACATATTGACAGAAAATCAATTTCATTTGGAGATGTTATTGAAAGCCGGAATATACTTTCATGAAAAGCATATATTGATTTTCTATCCCCCAAAAGGTCACTTCGGTTGTGTCTACCTTGGGAGTATCAAACTCGAAGACAAAGGCCAAGTCCAAGAGGTGGCAGTGAAAACTCTGCATAACAGTATGTAATCCTGCCGTTTCACTTTTCATTGTAAACATTTTCCTTACACTCTGGTGGCGTCTTAAATAGACATAACGTTTAAAGCATATTTCAAGGACAGTTGTTACATGTAACAACCTAGACATCGTATATGGTGTATGATGTTTTTCTACAACGTGCGCCTAAGGAGCCTTTAGGTGAAATTTTATATTAAAGTGGCCTTCATAATTTATTTTCACTATTGTGTGGGTTAATATGTAAATCACCACGCATCAAAATAGCCTAAACAATAAAACAAGTTATTCAATTTTAAAATAGTGCGACATCAAAGTATTTCCAGTCAGAGAAGATCCTGCCCTCAAAAGATACAAATATTTTCACCTAATGAATTCACCTTGTAACCTTAACAATAACAACTGCCGACCGAGATGTACAACCATTTTTGCGATAGCTAATCTATGAAATGCGTGAGCACTTCAGATCTGCTCCTCGAAATTCCATTCTATCTCTCTGCTAACATTCGAAAAAAGGTTGAGTGAAGCAGATAGTTTAGGGTTCTATTAAACTGGTGTTAAACCAACACTTTGTCATACTCAAACTTTTCGCTAGAGACTAAAGGTTGAACTTCATTTCACCCCTTTGTTTATTCTCTACTGCTTCAATTTGCAGGTCTCCGTGTGTTTCTTCCTTCGAAAAAAAAATATTTTGCACTTTTCTTTGCCTCTTGCGTTTACTTTCACGCTCATAACATGAAATAACCTAGCCAAAGCACAATCCACTCCTTATTGCAGCGTCTGTGTTTATTTTACGTTAAAAGATTAAGCAGCGTCAGTCAGTTTCAGTGCTCACAACGCTGATTGGCGTGCCGAGTGTAAAAAGCGAGAGCGTACGTGCGGGCGTGATTTTTCGCTCCTGCATTCCAAAGTTCCGTTCGCGAAGGAATTCGTGCTTTTATCGTTCGACACAAAGTATCGTCAATCCCTTTCGACTGACCGAGATATTCTCTGACGCGACGCTGCAGACTCTCGCGGTGGCGAAGGTGACAGCATGGCGTTCTTGGAGGAGGCACTCATCATGAAAGACTTTCACCACGTGAATGTGCTTCCGCTCATCGGGTTGAGCATCGACAGGGCGGACGGCCTCATGGTCATCATACCCTACATGAAATACGGCGACCTGCTATCCTACATACGAGACGAGAGAAACGTGAGGGCTGCTTCATTGGAATCCTCCGGCACTTTACGTTAGTGTCTGCACGCCAGATCAAAGAGAATGTTGGCAGCTGCCCTTTAGCGGCCCACAGTTTCTTACTAAAATTACTAGAGGGAACACCGGTTGGGATCAAATCGAGGGTTCGACGGAAGCCCGTCTGGTCGGGATGAAACATGAAGCAACAAAACGACAGACACCGACCAAAATAAAAGCTAAAAAAACTAATAAAAACTGAGTAAAAGACGTTTCGGCTTCGCTACGGAAGCCTTGTTCACAATGGGGTGAAGGAAAATTCGTTGCAGCTTATGTACTCTTGAGCACGTGACGCAAAAAAGTACATAAGCTGCAACGAATTTTCCTTCACCCCATTGTGAACAAGGCTTCCGTAGCGAAGCCGAAACGTCTTTTACTCAGTTTTTATTAGTTTTTTAGCTTTTATTTTGGTCGGTGTCTGTCGTTTTGTTGCTTCATGTTTCATCCCGACCAGACGGGCTTCCGTCGAACCCTCGATTTCATCAACCTTCGCCAGGCGTATGGCCAATCTGTAATAAAAAAGTCAGGGAACCCTCCCCCAGTCGTACACGCGCTGTTTGCGTCACGTGCTCAAGAGTACATAAGCTGCAACGAATTTTCCTTCACCCCATTGTGAACAAGGCTTCCGTAGCGAAGCCGAAACGTCTTTTGCTCAGTTTTTATTAGTTTTTTAGCTTTTATTTTGGTCGGTGTCTGTCGTTTTGTTGCTTCACCGGTTGGGATCGTTCAACCGCTATGGGAATGATGGTCAGGATACATGAATTTGTCAAATCTTCATGCTTGTGGCTTCAGACGTTCTTACGGTCTTATTTGTTATGCTATATATTTCTAAATGTCCAAGTGGTCATAGTTTTTCTAAGTACACCGCAAGACAATAAATCTCTGTGCACATGCGCAATACCTGCAAATCGTTGCACTTATAACGCAATATTTTGTTTAAAGACATCAATTTGCGAAGTCACGAAGCTTGTTTGGAGTCACAAAAACGAAGCTTAGGCAAATGCATGTGCTAACCGTCAATCCAATGCTGACTGAACAGCCATACTTGCAATTCCTGCAAACACTAGCGCCGCAGTTCTCTCTCGTGACGTTTGTAGGAAACTGTGTTTTGTGGGAGTAACGGTTCGATCGGCGTTTAGCTCCATTTTCGTGAGTCATCGTACTCCGAAAGAAAGTGTGATCACATTCTCGATGGAGAACAGTGGCATTGCTTAGGTCAAGTAAATATACCCCTACTCCATAGCAGATTACAAGAAGTTTCAGAGGATGCAGTTATATGTGAGACAAGCAGTTGTTCCCGTAGAAAGAGGTTGCCAGCGCTGAATTTGCTCTTCGAGCATAGAAAACAAACCTGCTGACAGGTGAAGGTTCGTGCAGTGTTATACTCGTATTGCCGGTGTAATTTTGCTAGTATAACAGTGCAAGGGTGGGACACGTTAAAGTCCCTTTCCCTCGCTGTTACTCTATTTAGCTGTCTCTCGTACGAGCTAGCCCAAGTTAACACTCTTGCCGGTACCAAGCACATGTCATGCGTAAGAATGTGTTCATTTGTTCCACTAAACATGGGATGCTGTGGCCTATCTAGCTCTCGGAACACAGAAAAAGTTAACAAAAAATGAATGGCTCTTCAGCCAGCATGTGCAGCCTGCAATTGAGAATTGCTTGCTGCAATTCTGGTATCATCCTGGCGTCAACTGGCGTCATTCTGGAAATTAATTCCCAGTGGAGACACACTGCAACCTCACTGGCTACAATTCGTAAATTGCAGTATGTGCCGTAAAGTAATTAATGAAGAAGTTAATCAGTGGATTTTCTAAATTAGTTGAATATGTGTTTCGACTTCTCGTGCAAATAATTTCTGCATCTCTGAATTCGAATTATGTTATCTGCAACAGGCTATTTTTAAAAAAAGTGTGATACATAAAAATGATCGCCCTGTATACTTTGAGTTCTTTTCTGCTCGTCCGTACGTCTTTTTTTCCTTCTATTTTTTCCTTTCTTTTTTTTTTTGCACTTCCAGACACCAACAGTAAAACAACTGATATCATTCGGGGTCCACGTGGCCGAAGGCATGAAGTACTTGGCCGACACTAAGTTCGTGCACAGGGACCTCGCAGCTCGAAACTGCATGTGAGTATGAGCTTTAAACAGTGCCTGATGGCATAGCCTTATGATTGTGGTCATGGCGGCAAAGGAAAAGGAAGCAAAAATATCGGAGGCACCAACAATATTTATTTTTCTACCCTTCTCGTCTTTCGGCTTGTTTGTTCTTTGACGCCTTGCTCAGTATGAAGCCTGCAAATAGTTAATCCTTTTTTTTCGTTGCATTTTGCTTGTGACGGAGAAGTACACGAGTGTTCAGTGGTGCTACCATTGCAGGCTGAGCGAAGACTTTGTCGTCCGTGTCGCCGACTTTGGCCTCTCCCGCGACGTTTACGAGAAGGACTACTACAGCGGGGATAATAAGAAGACTAAACTGCCAGTGAAGTGGATGGCGCCAGAGAGCTTGGAGAAAGGCATCTACAATCACAAGACAGACGTAGTAAGTGTGCGGTGTACGGGTGCAACCTACAGTGATTCGGCGATTTTAATCCGATCTCACGGAGGCAATACTCAATAAAGATGGATATATACCACGTGGTCTTTCTGTTGCAGTGGTCGTACGGCGTGGTCTTGTGGGAGCTGATAACTCGCGGAGTGACACCGTATCCTGAAGTGGACAACTGGGACATCGTAGATTTCCTCAAGCAAGGACGCCGGATGAAACAACCATGCTTCTGCCCCGATGAGCTGTAAACTAATTTACGTGCCTTGCGTTGTAGTTTAACAATAGGAAAGCTGATAATTGAATTCGGGGGTTTTACGCGCAAAAAAAAACAAGATTTGATTATTAGGCACGCCGTAGTGGCGGATTCCGGATTAAATTGGACCACCAGGGGATCATTACCGTGCCCCCAATGCACGGGACACGGGCGTTCTTGCATTTCGCCCCCGTCGAAATGCGGACGCCGCGGCCGGGATTTGATGCCGCGACCTCGTGCTTAACAGCGCAACACCCCAGCCGCTAAGCCTCCGCAGTGGTAAGAAAGCTGATAGTATGCAAAACGGGTGACAAGTGCTGTCCTGCATTTTTTTTGTGCTGTCCATCTACTTTTTGTAGTGTCTGTCAATGATGCTGCTTAACTACAGTGATTAGCACCTTATTAAGCCAACGATAAGTTATTCGCATGCCTGTCGTTTTCCGATAGGGCTCTTCCTTCAATAATATCTTTATACTTGAGCTTTGCCTGCCATTGTTTCAATAATTTTCTTTTCAATACCCAGGTACGACATTATGCTCAAGTGCTGGCAGGATGACCCGAAAAAGAGACCTTCGTTCGCAAAGCTCGTCACAGACATCACGAACGTTCTCACCTGCCTCGAGAAGAAGAAGAGAAATAAGCGACTCGGTTTGAACGTCACTTACATCAACTGCCCGCGCCCTGAGCCTGCAGACGAGGCCGGGCCATCGACAGAATCTCACCCTCTTTAGGCCACGTTGCACGTTGACCAGGTTTCCTCCACCATGCGTCAATGTACAAGACAGCGTTCATCTCCAGAGAGAAAAATGTCAACGCACTGGATGAATGTGTACACAGATGGAGACGGTACACAAATAGCACTATATACGTTTCGTCACATAGCGTAAGCCTTCTCTAATTACGAATAAGCGAACATGCATCATAGGCTCGCTAGTCAAGACACGGAGCTCTCAGCAAACACTGCAATAACGTGACTAGGTGAGAAGGTTAGCACACATTTGGGGCCAGGGCTAAACATGGGTTCAAAAACGATAAGCTCCGCGCCCTGTGTCTTGTCGTTCTATGCCCGGTGTTTGCGCTGCTCTGTAGACTATATATGGAGCTAGAACGCAACCTTCAAGAAGCGCGCCAGACATTACACGCAAACTGACGTAAAACTTATTTGCACACCCAATACTTGGACACACATCGTTTATCTGATCGTCTGATCAAGCTTGTATATTCCGCTCACTGCAATATCTTCAACACAGTGCAACACGTCTCCTCTCCAGTGAGTATGACAGACACATCAGCGTGACACAAGCATCCTGTTATCATGATTGCCATCTTCATTAGAATCTCGTAGAAATGTTTCTCTTCTCTGTTCGTTTACCGGTACGACGTCTAGCTCGGACTTCTTCGGACAGCATCAAGCCGGCCTGACTGAAAACCGTTTTTAGGGGATAAAATACTTGACCGTGGTTGTGCGCGTCGGTGGTATGGAAAGCAAATGAAGTATTAGTACAGTTCTTCAAGTCGACAGGTCTCTGCAGCCATTTGCAGACTTGGTGTGCACCACCACGTGTGTGCGCAACTCATTTTCTTATTTTCGCCTTCGTTATTTATTTTTTTTTTTTGGGGGGGGGGGGCATTAATTCCCTTCCCTCAGTTCAGGGTGACAAACCAGACTTGCATCTGGTCTACATTTCCTTCATTCTGTCCGCTTCGTGAAATAATAAACAGCCAAAAACCATCTGCCTTGCCCCTCTATAAACCATGTCCCCACCTCGCGCCACCTGCATCTCAGCATGTTGGAAGCATGTCGGCTACCAACAAATTTCAGGCCACACATGCACTTACAATTCACAAGCACTGCCTCGCGCCATAATGCTTTGGAACGGTATTCCTGAAAACATTCTTAGTATTCGCGTGGTTATAGTCTTCCGAAAAGAACTCACAACCTGTTTTTTACCCAAAGCCTTCACAACTACAAGTCACGTATTTCTGTGCACATGATTCATTTCATCTTATATTGTACTTGTGTAAACTGGTTCCTGTGGTATGCATATTCACAAAAAAATTTTTTTTTCTTCAATGTCTAACTCTACTTACAGTGTTGTTCTTAAATTCAATGTTACAGCATTAACTATTGCATAACATTAAATCGCCTCTACTTGATACTCTCTTCCCCTCACGGAAGATATAGCTCTTGTCATTATTGTCGGAAACAATCTAAATTTATTACGCAAAGCACACACTTTGATACAAATAATAAGGATAATTTCTGTATACGACTAACCCCAACTTGTTATTTTCGGAGCATACCAGTGCTCAAGCAGCCACGGACTTTTAATTCACCTAGTTAGATTGGAAATGGCATGCACAGGAAGCTTCCTTTATCAGGTAATTAGCGTTACAATGTAGTCACCTATGGGAAAATCCTTATCACTCGACCTCTTTACGTTTGCTAGAGGAGTCATTTGAGATCAACGCTGAATGGTCTTGATAACTTTTCTTTTATTGCGATAGCAATTATATGGACACTTAAACCGAATTTCTGCCGTCGGCGTCACCGTCTCCGTCGCCGTGAGGTTCCGTATAGATTCCAAGGGCGTTAAAATCGTCGCCGCGCGCCGTATGCGCGAGCAAGAGCGCGGGGGGGGGGGGGGGGGGGACGCGCGCGCTATCACGGAGAGCGAACGCACGGCCGAAAGCAGACGCGACCGTCGCGCGAAAGGCCGTCGGGGTATGGGAGGTAGGGAGGCGGGGCGACGCTGTGCTCCGGCACCAAAGGCGTATCTTGCAATCGGGCGTAAGGGGAACTTGCCACTCTATCTCCCACGCGAAAGCAACAAAGCGGTAAGGCAGCGCGGGAGGGAGGGGGGGGGGGGGGGCGCAGCTTCTCCTCTGCCAACAACTTCTCTACCCGGCGGTCGCCCGCACTGTCTCTTATCTCCACACGGCTCTGACCTTTGTATACGCTGTGCATTCGCCGCTCAGTTTCCGTTGAAGCGATAGACCGCGCGAACTTGCGCTTGCTGCCAGCGTTTTGGCAGTCGTTGGCTGTGGTCATTCAGTGTGATCTATTCATGTTTGCTTGTGCGCGCTGACACCACGCTTGTTAATTCAGTTAGTAAGCGGATGTGTCCAAGCTTATGCAACCGATAAAACTACTATCCCTACTCCGAATAGCTCTCTACTAATTTGCTATCGCAATTGATGCTTCGCGCCTTTCGGGCGAAACTGCGACTTTTTATAGAAAACGTGCTTGGACCATGGAATTATTCACGAGCGCAAATTAGAGCGCTGATAGCTTTACAGCGTTTCTTCGCGGACTGTTGTACATATATTTTTTTCGGGTTTCTATTATCATATCTTCACTAACTTGTTCATTTGCGCGTCCATGTATTCACTCATGTATTTCTCAGTATGCATGGTTTGTCTTTATTGTCCACAATTTTTTTATTCATTGTGTAAGTTTCCGAACTTTTGCCTGCATTTGTAATTGATACATAAATTGCTTTTTGATTTTTTTGGCTGAACACTTAGATGTGCATTGTACCAAGTGCATTGTCGCCCCCATTACATTGCTTATCGATTCAAGCTCGCCGACGCTAAGTTCTCATCATTGTGTGTATCTGTATGTGTTTATCTGTATGTGTTTTTGTTTGCTTATCTAGTGATGGCATTTTGGTCTGCTCATTTAACAATCAAAGGTTGTCAAAAAGCTGGCCATGAAAGTTACCAACATTTTCATTGTCATCAAACAACAACAACAACAACAACAACAACAACAACAACAACAACAACAACAACAACAACAACAACAACAATAATAATAATAATAATAATAATAATATTTTATGAATAGTACGTAATAGTAGTTTACCGGCAGTTTGCGTAATACTATTACTGCTATTACGTAATAGTAATAGTAGTAGTATGTGGAGTCTCACACGGACTCTTGGGACAAAGGAACGACAACACAGTAGTGCAAACAGTCAAAGGGCATTTATTGCACCTTTCATACACTAACGCATGCAAGCCGAATTACAACGCATAGAACATTCACATGGGCGCGCGACAAATCAAGGAAGTTAGGAACTCCGACTCACCGCGACCGGATAGCGAGCGAATATGTTCGCCCCATGCTATGACACCATCGCCTAGTCGTTCACGTGTACGGTCACGCGAACGGTGGCGCGTTCAAACGATCCGTGTTGGTCCATACCGGTGTCCTGCGCCTAGCCACGCGAGACGGTAATTCGAAGCGTGGATCGGCGCATGCGTGGGACGTCCGCGTCGCACCATCCCCCAACCCGAAGAGGAAGCGCCTTCGACCATTTGCTCCCAAGTAACCCCGCCGTTAGCAGCGCGACACTCGCGTCATCTCTCGCAACGAGCCGCAACCACACCGACCGCCGCCGGCGTTAGCCACGCGGAGAAGCCGGATTACAGGAGACGCGAGCTATGCGGGGAAAACAACATCAGGGAACGCATGAGAGTCGCGCATCCCCACAAGTAATAGTAGTTAATTTAATAAGAGCACTCCATTCACCGTTCGCCCTTCAAGCGCAAATTCGAGGGATTAAGACAACTCGTGGGTGGTCAGAAATCTTTTCACTGGAGTGGTAATCACTTTCCACGGACTTCCTGCCATTTTTGATCCGCTTGAACCTTTCGGTGTAGCTCACGTCTTTATCTAATTGTTTCCTCTTTCTATTGCCCCTATCTTCTACCCCCTTGTAGGGTAGCAAACCAGACGCTCGTCTGGTTGACATTTTGACCTCCCTGTCTTTCCTCTCCAAGCCTTCTCTCTCTTGCTAGATCATTCGGTGCCTCTCCGCTGCCAACTTTTCCAGTCTGAAATAGAACTTCACAGAAATTATCACACAAACATCGTCAAAACACTATTACAAAATCAATCAGATGGCATGATTGAATGCCATTATTCTCGACAACGAAACATTCCGAATTAGCTCATCAACGATACGAGAGAAATCACCACACAGGTGCGCTGACGCAATATGTCATCATTTTTAAAGCAAAACGTTCTTTGCCTCTTCCTCCCTCCTTTCTGGGGCTGGCTACTTGCTGCTTTCTTGCACGATTGGCCGATTCCGGACGTAGTGCTAGCAAGCACCGGGCTTAGCGCAAACCTGTACGGCCCGAGGAGGCAGGTGATGCACGTAAGCGTCGACGTGAGCTCCAATACAAACACCCCGTTGCTGTCACGCCATCCTCACTGAGTCGTCATCATTTCATCGCTTTCTTTCCGTGGTGATCATTCCCTCTTTGTCATGCCTCGTCATCGTTCCACTACGTTCATTGGCGTCATCACTGTGTTTTCATAACGTTTTATTGCGATAGAAATTATATGGACACTTAAACTGGATTTCTGCCGTCGGCGTCGCCGTCGCCGTCGCCGTCGTCGTGAGGTTCCCTATAGATAAAATCTTCGCCGCGCGCCGTATGCCCGAGCGGAAGCGTGCGGGGACGCGCGCTATCACGGAGAGCGAACGCAATCAATCTCCCACGCGCAAGCAAGGAAGCGGGAAGCCAGCGCCGGAGGGAGCGGGGGGGGGGGGGGGGGCACTTCTACTCCGCCAACAACCGCGCTCGTCGCTCGTCCGCACCGTCTCTTATCTCCACACGGCTCTGACCTTTATGCGCCGTGCATTCGCCGCTCAGTTTCCGTTGAAACGATAGACCGCACGTACCTTCGCCCGTTGCTGCGGCGTATGCGCTTGCTGCCAGCGTTTTGACAGTCGTTGTCTGCAGTCATTCAGTGTGATCTATTCATGTTTGTCTGTGCGCGCTCACACCACGCTTGTTCAATCAGTTAGTAATAGTCGGGCCACATTTTCCAACGCACGCTACACATGCAATGCTGCCCGGGTCGGCAGTGCAGCGCTACAGGTGTGTCCTTTCGCACGCGCTGCCCACGGTAAGCGCTTCTCATCAACACCACCGTTTCACACGCGCCTTCTCGTGGTCATCGAGTTTCTCTTCATGTCGGTCTACTTACGCCGCAGCACACCTGCTTACTTAATCAGCTCATGTTTACTACAATTCATATTGCTACCAAAGCCGCTCACCTTACTTCGTATGACATTGCTGTGTTGCTATCGCATTCATTGCTTCGCCCTTAGGGCGAAACTGTGACATTTTTTCATCACGCCGCCGTCCTGCCCCCCCTCTGGTCAGGATCACCTAAAGCCTTTCTGAAACACCCGTCAGCAGGGCCATAGGATACCCAGCCTGGATGAGTCCTATGGCCCTGCTTACGGGTGTTTCAGAAAGGCTTTTGGTGATCCTGACCAGAGGGAGGTCAGGACGCGACGCCCAGGACAAGGTACCTCATGCGAGCACAACCGTCATACCCTATGTCCATGGGGTCTCGCATAGTTTAAAAAAGGTCGCCGGAAAAATAGGCACACGCGTTTTGTTCAGCGCGAGGCTCAGCGCTAGCTGTCGGCGCTGTGCCGCAAGGTAAACAAGGAAGGCCCCAGAAAAGCAATCTGTGAGAAACAACACGGAAAACCTTACGTTGACTGCCCATGCGCAGTTTTGTATATAGGATCCCGCTCAAGTGCAAACGCTGCTACATTGGCCGAGCATTGAATGACTGGCTGAGTGAGCATGCACACGCAATGAAAGGGTCTGTACCCAGCCATTTAGCCCAGCACTGCAAAGGATGCGGCTGCAAACTTTTCTTTAAAGAATGCGCAATACTAGGTAGATATACAGAACAAGGAGCACGTGAGATTTGGGAAGCATTTTGCATTCAATCGCACGGAAACTCCTGCGTCAGCGTACCCTCTGTTTCTCTGCATAGATGCGAGATTAACTGCCTGTTAATAACGTGATAGCCTGCTATGACGACGCGCGTGATGTGATGATTTTATTCCCTTCCCGGCGCAGAAACCGTGTCTTTTCTGGCCTTCTGCGCTGAACCTGTGTATTGTATATATTGCACTCCCTGCAATAAACCAGTGGTTGTTAGTTCAGCGCCTTGTCTGTTGTGCTCACTTCGTCCCGTCCTAGCGCTATTTGTTCCCCCTCCTAATCGGAACCGAATGTGCCGGGAGTGCAGTAAAGGCAGCCTCGCTATTACGTCAGACGTAAACGCCCCGTGAAGTATAGTGCTTGACGACGTTTGAATGATGGAATGTTGGGGCAAATATCAAGGCACGTGTCCATATGTGTCTGCATGAGGCATGTTTCCATGTGCCGGCATAAGGCACATTTCTGCTGCAGCAAAAGCCTATCCCGGCCTACGTCACGACCAGACGGTCACGTGATCTTCGGGTACAAGCGGGAGTGTTTGGTGGACAAAAGGCACGCCGCACGCGCGTTGGCATGCACCGACAGCTTCATGTATCACGGGTGTTCTTTCTTTTTTGTGTGTTTTGTGCGCCTTAACCGAGCCGCTTCGTCATGCCTATGAGGTGTAGTGCTGTTGGATTTCCGAGGTTGGATGTTTCCTCCGGGACGCCTTGTCTGCCAGGACGGTGTCCGGAAAGCTCCAACGCTCTCTGGCCAGAGATGATGTTGCGTGCTGAAGAGCGCTGACGCTTGGCGAAGGAGCAATTCACTTCGTTTATTTCACATTTTTGCCGGCATTAGGCCAAGAAGAAAAACAAATACGAAAAGAAACATGAGACGGCAGCGAAACGTGCGCTGAGCTTGAAAAGTATCAGGAAAATTCCTCTCACCCCCCACGTCATCCACTCCCCGCACGTGACGTCAGCCCGGTCAACGTTTATAGGTCACAGTGTCCCCAAGCTTTCCGCGTGGTTCTTGTACGGCGAACAGCGGAGCGCGGTCCACGTTCGGGCCACTAAATCCAAGAGCACGCGCACCTAGGGGGACTTAAACCCGACAAACCACACGTGCTCATGTTGCCGACGAACAATGGTGCGCAGTGCGACGTCGAGTGATTCATGGCATGAAGCAGCGGCAGCAGGCGCTCGACGGGCCGTATCTAACAATGTGTAAATCGCTCAAAAAAAAAAAGGGGGGGGGGGTGCAGGGAGATTGGGCTTTTTCCGTTTCCCAAAAGTCTAGAAGCAGCGAGAAACGTGGCTGCTGACGATACGCTGCGCCGAATAGCAGCCGTCAGGCGCCGACGGAATCTGCGGACTTCACTTCATCCCTGGTGAGTGCGGTTCTCTGGTGACCTTCATTGCACGCATCCACGCTGACACGAAAAAAATGCAACCATTTTCATTGCAGTTGCATTTGATCCGTGGTTACGCAGCTCTTTGTTAGAAACGAGTCACATGCATGTATTATGTGCTTCTGGCGTGGACCGAATTTCACGGATGTACTCGATGACGGGCAGATTTTGGCAGTGCAGTCGCGTACTCGGAGAAATTTATCGCAGCGTATTCCATGGTATCCATGGCGCGAGGAAAATGTTTTGCCCATCAGCCCTTTGCACATGTCTCGCAGTTCGCTTTACACACAGCCCGTGACGTCACGCTGTTTACTAAAGGGAAATGTTCATTGTAATGCAATGGCAAAATATTCACCCAGACAGGGCCAACCGCGTAACATAAACGCCCTTTAAAAGCGGTGAAACTACCCGGGCAGGCATGGAACGCGTTAGTTCATTTGCATCACGTTTGAGAGCAGCATTGCTGCAATGCGCAAGGGGGCGTGAGGTTGGCTTTTTAATATTTCGCGGGCTCTCTTTTAAACGCGGGAAAATGTGACTCAAAAGAGAGTGAGTGAGTAAAAACTTTATTGAAAATAAGTAAAAGAAGGCACGACGGTTGGGGCCCCTATTCCAGGGCGCCACTGACACGAGCGGCTCGCTGGGCTTGGTTCAGAAGAGCCAATTGGCTCTGCCGGCCCTCGTCCGCAAGCCATGCCTATTCCTCCTTAGTGGATGTTTGCGTATTCCGGGGCTGTCTATGTGCGGAGGCCTCTCGGGACACTGCCATGTGTTGTGTTTTAGTGTAGGTGTGTCTGTGTACCACGGGCACTCGTCACTGAACCTCGTGTGGTGTATTCTGTGTAGGTGGTGCAGGTTGGGCCATGTATTTGTCTGAATACGACGCCAGTCGCCCTCCTGTTGGCTGTTTAAGTTCGAGTGAGGATGTCCAAAACGTCTCCGTCTTTGCTGTAAGAGGATGTCACGAGAACTCTGTGGGAGGTCGGCGCTGGGCCCTGCCGTTGCTCGGACGTTTAATCCTCGAGCAATACGGTCTGCGCTCGCGTTCCCTGCCAGTCCCTCGTGCGCCAGACACCATATGATAGTGTGGTGCCCTTCTAGTTGATTGCCAAAAATTTTGATAATTGAGTGGGGTGCCGTCCCATTTAGAAACAGGCGGCAAGCTGCTTGTGTGTGAGCCGTATAGTACGGCAGCCGGATTGGTTTGGCGCTCGGCGTCCTGAATGGCCAAGGCGATGGATACAGCCTCTGCCACGCATGCCGAGGAGGTTTTGAAGGATACCGTTGTTACGCTGTTCTTACACGTAGAGACTACGGCGAACGTGTCGGAGCTGGTTCGACTATCATCCGTGTAATACACTCCCGGTCCCATGGCGAAACGTTTGTCAAGTCTTTGCTCTTGCTCTGCGTCGTCCGGGAGGGTATCTCGGGATGCATGTTCTTAGGAATTGGGGCCACCGCAATGTGCGATCCAACGTTTCGGTCTATCTGCGCCGTTTCCTCTACGCAATACGGGGGTCTCAGTGTAAATCCTAACCTTGCAAATACAGACCTGCCCTGAGTCAAAGAACAAAGTCGTTCTTTCTGAGCATATAACGTCGCGACGTCCCTCGAATCTCTCTGTGCTAGCGCATTCAGGAAGACCAAGGTTGGCTTTGAAGGCTTTTCTGGTTATTGGTGTTTGCCTGTATTATCTCTTGGTTCGTCAATGCCTGATAGGGAAGGGCGTATGGGATGTGGCTGATTACGAATGCTCAATACTGATTGCGAATACTCAACAGATAGCGCGCCACAAACAATTCCAACTGATGTTTTCCTATGTGTTCTAAAACATGGTGTTGGCATATGTGGTGTAAGCTAATAAAAAAAAGTTCCTCAATCAATCATTCCAAACTAATTAATTATGAACAATGCTAGAAATACTGAATGCTCCTTCAGGTTGCTGCTAACAATATGCAGTTGGTTTCTTCCACGTAAAAAACTTCGCTATTTCCTAAATCTTGGTGCATATATTAGCTGGGGCACCCTGTATTTATAAGGCCACGTAAATAGCAGGGCCACTTTGCCTAGTTTTTCGATAGCTTGTATTTAAAAAAGGCGCAGGGAAAAATAATATATGTTGTTCTATTGACGCTAATCATCTGGCGAACTGTCACAACGTCAAACCTAACGTCCTTTATTTTTTAGGTATGACTCTACAAATGTATGTATTACGTATAACTTAACGAATGCAGGTGGGCACATCTTATCGGGCAGTATTCGCAGGGCGCTTGTTGCATATATGACTGCCGCCGCTGCAGAACGGGCATGTCTTCAGATTATCGAACTACCACTGTGCATTCCCTTGTCTTGTTCTCATTTATACACCTCAGTACGTTTATTTACACATGGTCTTCTCGTTCCGGTGGAAGGTGCAGATTAACACATTCATTGCGCTTCCTCATTAAACTTCTTCGCCAGTCAAAATTCTGTGCATAAAAATCTTGAAGGTCAGAGGTCCCATGTTTTTTAAGAATTGGACGATTCCAATGGCCAGCTAGAAGGAGGTAAATAAAACAAGAGCTTAGTATCAGGAAGAATTAAAAAAGAAATGCTTTGTGTGAGTCGTATGAACAGAGCTCGCTAACGCGAAAAATAGAACATATTGTGGCGCCCGTATTTGAAACCATGTATTTTGTCAGGAAAGACGGACGGTAATCATTTCAACACGGCGCTGACACTGTTTCTAGCCACAAATGTCAATTCTTTGTGCGTTATATACCGGTGAAAGAGCGACCTTGTTTATACAGGGTGTTTCTACGAAGAATTTAGGTATTATTTAAAAATAGCTGTTTTGAAATGAAAGAATGGTTCCTTCGAAGGCATGCCGTCAGCGGTGCCGACCACGGGTTGACGGGTGATACGTGTTAATTATTGGATAATAAATTAAAATTAATTAACCTTTAAACCTTTAGCTTCAGCGGTCTCATCGTACTTGGGAAATTGAAGCGAAATGTCCGTACAAGCCATATCAACTTCTGAATCTGGAAAAGTGCGATTACCCGCGGAACTGTGGCGCGACGAATTTCGGCAATCAGTGCGCGTGAAACCGAAACTGGAAGGCATGCAGCGAGCACAGGGCTGGACAAAGACAATTTGCAATTATTTGTATCACGATACGATACAAGATACTCGGGCAGCAAGTATTTGAGATACAGATGCAAGATATTGCCGCAATTATTGTATCCGGCCGATACGATACTTTCCCTTTGTATCTCAAGATACATCGATACATTCGCACATTTCTTATTATAGACCTATATATTGTAGCAGCAAACGTGTATGCACAAAAATGTTTGCTTGAAAATTTCTTAACTCCGACCAAACTTGTTTAATTTATTTCTCTTCGACTAGAAAGCTTTTGCAGCCCAAAAACCTCTCGTACGTATTGTAGTGGCAGAAAGCGTTGCAGGATACTGTCGCTATTCACTCTACTGCCAATTATATAGGTCCGATTATCTGGTGATTTGTAACAGAAAGAAATTTAAGGGTGAGAAAAAAAAGAAAAAATATATCTAAGTAAAATTGAAAGGCAGTTCCCTGTCACAAAATCACAGCGAATACGTAGAAACACAATACAGGCGGCACCAGTAATAGTTATCACATTTAAGCGTGAAGCATAAGTGATAGCGTTACATTGTATCTTAAGATACACGATGCGTTCTTTCATGTATCGGAAATACTGATACTGATACACGTCTTGCCAGACGTATCATGATACAGATACGATACCCAAAAAGTATCTACGATAGTATCTAAGAATTCATGTATCTTCGATATTGCCCAGCACTGAGCGAGCGCAAAGCCGCTCCTCTCGAAGCGACGTTCTGCTTACGTCACCCAGCGGCGGGCATATCGCGCCGCGAGAGTGAGGAGCATGGAGCCCGCAGAAACTAAATGATTAAAAGTTAATTACTTAATTTTTCTTAATTGCCTACTAATTACCGTGTATCACCCGTCACCCAGTGGTCGCCACCGAAGACGGAGTGTCTCCGAAGGAACCGCCCTTTTATTCCAAAACGGCTACGTTTTGGAATAAAAGCCCGGTATGTGTATAGGACGTGCTGACGTACGCTTACTGGTTGTCCTGTTGGATATTTGCTTTCCACCATTTAAAATTAAAGCGTGTAAAATGTCACTTCTTTTATGTAGTGCGAAGAGGCATGATTTGTCAGCACTTTTTTTTATGCGCATATGGGAGCACAAAAATGCCCCACACGGTGTATGTAAAAATCTTACACACTCTTCCTACGCCCATCATTGCCTAAGTATATTTTATTGCGATATACGTGGCTGGAACGATGATGTCATGGCTTAAATAAGCTACTCTGAAGTCTAGCAATGCTCTGCTTATCTAGTTTGCGTGCGTCTTCATTTCATTATGGTATGTCTTCTATGCTCCAAGTTCCGAGGTCGAAGCAATATATCAGTAGTAAACCCTACTGGTCCAATTATTGCTGTCAGATCTTAAATGACTACAAGAAATGTCTTAGAGAGAGAAAAACAACTGAGATATGTGTGTAGGAAATGCCTTACCGATGATGCCTCGCCGAGAACTTCATTTGTCTTCGCGATTATGTGGGCAGGTGTGATTTCTCCGGTAATCTGAAAGTAGAGCAAAAGGAGATATCTTCCGATGAACTAGATCCTCGTCAATGACACTTTTCAAAGCAAAGATCTTCTACAGAGGATACACAAATGGATGTAAGTTTCATTCAAAACATCCTCTTCTCTGATATTTTGTTCTGTGAATACATGACGGGGGATAATATGCATATCAGGTGCTGTTTTTTTTTTTTAGCTGCACAGCATTTTTAAAAATCACATGTGGCAAATAGCCCAATTCTAAACCATGAACTAAGTACTCGATGGTGCGGACATTACGGCCACGAAAAATCCATATGCTCAATTGAATAATTAACATAATTACACTAACTAAGTTTTCAACTATTTACTTCAGGGGACAAATTGAACTTAAAGAGATTTGTAGCCGGTGAGTTCGCAAGGCGTTTTCACTAGCGAATTTTCAAGGGGACACCAGTTCCGTTCCAAGATACTAATTTTCAATGTTTGCGACGAAATATATTCGCGTTCCAGCTACTTTTGTGCTTCAATCCATAAGACAGCGTCTTCTTTGAAAAGTAAGTGGAGCAGCAGTGCATCTTTACCGAACGAACGACGGCTCATATCTCGAAACCGATGCCATTCTCAGAATTCGTCTCAAGTGATATACCGTGCGAAATAACTAGCTACAATTAACAAATTGCAATATGTGCTCTAAGTTAATTAGTAAAAGCTTAATTAGTGAAATTTTATACATTAGTCAATTTCGCATTTGATTTCTTGTCGACGTAATGTCCGCCTCGTGGAGTAATTTAGTCCGAGGGTCAGGATTGGGCTATATCTGCCACAAGTATGGTATGGTATGGTAAAACTTTATTATGTTCCCTCGGAACGCGCATCCGTCACAGGTTAATTTTTTTTTTAATGTGGTGCAGCTAAAAAAGAAAAAGACACCGGTTATAATGTATGTCGTAAAGTGGCAACGTGACCTATAGCTTCACATGTTTGCGCAGCCTAAAGAGCTCCTGTTCTTTGCCCCAAGTACAAACAATAAGAACGCAATAAATAATAGCCGGCCGTGCCATGGACCCAATTACCTCAGAATATATAGGCGACGGCGCCTTGCACTAGCCAACATTTTGTGCAATTATTCACTCGCACAATCACTCGTGCGCTCTGCCGTCCCCTGATCCCCTGATCTTTACTCCTTTATTCGTAGCACATGTCAATCATTAACTTTATTCTAGTGAAACCAAGACGTTTGTTCCATCAACAAGAAATGCCGAATTAGACACATCGGGGCCAATTAATATTGACATTTACAGGCGCTCACACTCGCGTATGATTGTCGAATAAGTGTGAAAGAGAGTGCATTCAGACAGGGGGCGTTTCTGTCTGTGGCAATTTAAATGCCCCGAATTCACGCTACCGTATATCATATGACACTCACACTCATCGATAGACATTCGTGCTGACAGTGTGTGTACATATTGCCCCTATGTTGTCCTTGGTGTCTTTGTTTGTTGGCTTCGTATAATATGATTGTATATATATATATATATATATATATATATATATATATTATGACAAGGAAGTCTAGCACGGCTGTGGACGACACGAAGGACGCCGACAGGAAGACACAGCAGCGTAGGTTTAGCCAGGCGCACACCAGGAACAGCGTCGAGCCCGAGCCCCACTTCAGTAGCGCTGGCGATCCGGCTGCGGAGCTCTACACGACACACACACACACACACACACACACACACACACACACACACACACACACACACACACACACATGTATGTATATATATATATATATATATATATATATATATATATATATATATATATATGCGTGCGTGTGTGTGTGCACATACCCAGTGGCCATACCCAGAAAACGCAAGTTGGTCCGATAATTGGTTTTGAAGCCGGTTCCCTGAGCACAGCAGCCCGGTGACCCAAGTTGTAGGGAAACCGGTTAGTTAGTTAGTTAGTTAGTTAGTTAGTTAGTTAGTTAGTCAGTTAGTCAGTCAGTCAGTCAGTCAGTCAGTCAGTCAGTCAGTCAGTCAGTCAGTCAGTCAGTCAGTCAGTCAGTCAGTCAGTCAGTCAGTCAGTCAGTCAGTCAGTCAGTCAGTCAGTCAGTCAGTCAGTCAGTTAGTTAGTTAGTTAGTTAGTTAGTTAGTTAGTTAGTTAGTTATTTTAGTTAGTTAGTTAGTTAGTTAGTTAGTTAGTTAGTTAGTTAGTTAGTTAGTTAGTTAGTTAGTTAGTTAGTTAGTTAGTTAGTTAGTTAGTTAGTTAGTTAGTTAGTTAGTTAGTTAGTTAGTTAGTTAGTTAGTTAGTTAGTTAGTTAGTTAGTTAGTTAGTTAGTTAGTTAGTTAGTTAGTTAGTTAGTTAGTTAGTTAGTTAGTTAGTTAGTTAGTTAGTTAGTTAGTTAGTTAGTTAGTTAGTTAGTTAGTTAGTTAGTTAGTTAGTTAGTTAGTTAGTTAGTTAGTTAGTTACCGGGAAGTGCGTGAAGTATAACAGTCCGTAGAAGAACTTTCTGTGAGCCTAGTTGGTGCATACATTAGAAAATTTTTAAGGCGCAAACGAGAAACGCGGCACACAAGGACGGTCAAACACAGGACAGGCGCTACTTTCGACTGTTTCAAAGCAGTTGTTCCGTTTGTGCCGTCAAAACAGTTGAAAGTAGCAGCGGTCCTGCGCTTGACCTTCCTTTTGTGCCGTATATCTCGTTTGCGCCTTATAAAAATTGTCATATAACAGTCCTAATCACATTAAAAACCACATTATAGATTGAATACATTATACGTGTACCCAGCCAAAACTGAGAGCGAAATAAAAATGATATACTAACATCGTGCACTAAATAGAAAGCATTCACGAGAACATGATCAACGATAAAATCCGCCTCCATTCCAGCCTGTTAAAATGGATGTACAGCGAAGATGATGCGGCCGTTTGAAGACGTTACATAAGCGCAAGTGCAGCGTACATCCTCATTCTTCTAGGCCATCCGCCAAGCGCAAGCGCCTTATTGAACTAAATTAATGTTTATAAGTAAAACGTGTCAGATAATTTGTAAAGTACGACTTACACACAACCTTCAGACATGATAGCATCGGATTGTAATTCCAATATACAAGAAAGCATAATTCTGCTACGCGGAAACTCAAACACAAACGCCTTTTCCAGCTGCCATTTTTTTGGGTAAGCACGCCACGAAAAATCCCGACCAACTAGAAGCCAACAGCTTCGCTGTAAAGGCCTTGACCGTGCGTTGAGTTAATCGCGTCGAGAGGTAGTGCATGGCGGCGTGCGTACCGTGTCGCGCATGGCGTTGATGATAGTTCGCACGTTAAGCGCGTACACGAACTTCTCGAGGAGTCTGCGGAACCGGTGTTCCTCGGTGTCGTCCCCCAGGTGGTCAGCCGACAGCTCGAGGAGCTCCTGCTGGCGTCGGATCTCGTCCACCAGGCGCGCACGGCGCGCAGCCTCCGCGGCCGAAGCATCGACCGAGGTCTTCGCGGTGGGCGGACCGGCCTTCAGCACGGCTGCAGGAGACCGAATTTGGGCAGGGTGGAGCACGTATCAAGCACTTTTATAAAAACGTGGAGCCAACAGACAATACAGACGAACCTCGATATAACGAAGTTTACTTGCAGCGATAAACTTCGTTATGTCGCGAATTTAGTTGATTCGAGGCTTCGTTAATTCATTGGAACTAAGATCGGGAATTCAAAAATAGTTTGTTTCATCGCGAATTTCATTAAATCGACGTTCGTTATATCGAGGTTTGACTGTAATACCCAGGAGAGGACGAGGAAAAATAAACGGTGTTTTAATATCGAATTGTAGAATTAGTAACAAATTGGGATATGGAAGTGTGGGAAGATGCAACTGGACGCTAATGGGAGCCGAATTCACAACCTCAGCATAACGTGTCTGAGGCTCAACCGATTGCATTACGGCGGCAGTGTAAGAGCACAGTAAGCTAGTGACTCGGACAACGTTGTCAGCGTAACAATTTCACAGAGATAAGCTGATTTGGCACTTCCCCACGTATCCCTTTGTTGAGCATTCTAAACGTCGTTTGCTGCAATCAAGTTTTTAGAAAATTGCGATGGGACAGACTGCCTCCGCTTTATATCTTTATTTTACATAATTTTCACTTATTTTACCTGCATTTACATTACATTTAGGGAATGACTATGGCGTTCTCTGACATTTTATTACATCAGTACCACCCTTCGCAATTTAGTTCGGTCTTCGTTGTAATTGTGCTGTCTAGAGCATTAACTGAAGGGAAAACAGCAACCCCGACCAGGAAGGGAAACACGTTCATCCCCGTTAGATTTAACTGGACTCATCTATATAATTCCCACTTAATGGGTTTGCCTCTTGAATTACCTTGCTCTATGCCTTTTGTGTGCACGAGAAACAAATACGTACCAGCTTGCACTGCCATGACGGTGACGAGGACCGCGAAAACCAAGAGGACTGCTCGAGCCATGACGGACCTGCACGCAGCATACAAATGTCATTCGCTAGTGACCTTACGATTTGTTCCGAGTTAACACGCTGTCAATAAGAATTGAAACGGTCGGGTTGTTCCATTCAACGACGCATTATTCAGCATGAGAGTTTCTTTGGGACTCCAATTCGCCGATTCTAAGGAGCCTCGAGAGAGGTCATATAGAGACTGCAGGGGCTGCTCCGGGGTAACCGCTTTGACGAGCATCGTTTTTATGAAAACAAAGTGGGGAGTTTGGCATGGCAGTCACAACGACCCATCTACATGAACAGATCAGATTTGATACAGATCAACTCGAAGAGAAAAAGCATCGTTGTTGGCTAACACCCGCCGCGGTGGCTCAGTGGCTAAGGCGTTGCGCTGCTGAGCACGAGGTCGCGGGATCGAATTCCGGCCGCGGCAGCCGCATTTCGATGGAGGCGAAGTGCAAAAATGCCTGTGTGCTTGCGTTGTAGTGCACATTATACACATTATAAAACCCCAAGTGTTCAAAACTAATCCGGAGCCCTCCACTACGGCGTGCCTCATAATCAGAACTGGTTTTGGCACGTAAAACCCCAGAAAGAGAGAGAGAGAGTTGTTGGCGAACAAGACTTGCTGCTTTGGCTGTCTCATACGACTGAAGAGGACGTCAGCACGCTCTCGTTTCTGGGAAGAAACAATGCTTTACTTATCGATCGCAGACCGCAAGTGACATAGAAAACTGCTGGGATATGATCATATAGCTTTATTTGTAACACCTCCGGCCAGGCTGCAGCCTGGCCGGAGGAGACACCATGGTGTCTCCTCCGGCCTAGAATTCTAGGACTTCAGAAGAAGTCAGGTTTAGAATTCTAGAATTCCAGAATTCCAGGACTTCAGAAGAAGTCAGGTTTATCACCGTCTGCACTAAAGCAATTGAGCTTACTTCTGTTGTACGAGAGATACAGCAGTCACGTGCACGTCTATACGGACGGATCAACTACATCGACCAGTTCTGACGGTGCTGTGTTTATACCGACGAGAGGATTAACAATGCGATTCAAGACCTCACATGTCATGACGTCCCCGGCTGCAGAGCTCACGGCTCTGCACAGTGCACTTCAATTTATAGACGCAGAGAGTCCTGGCACATGGGCCGTGTTTTCCGACTCGAGACCGGCTTTACAAAGTATGCAGGCAGTTCTCCGACGTGGAGCTCACGAACAACTAACGTATGAAATTGTCAAACTTCACCACGACGTCAAACAGAAAGGCCACGAAATTATTTTCCAATGGCTACCTGGCCATTGCGGGATCAGTGGAAACGATCTCGCTGACAAAGCTGCCCGAGAGTCACATCAAGAACAACACAGCGTTCCCATTCCTCTTTTCAGGACAGACGCTGGAAGGCAGCTTCGTCACCTGGCACGCAAGCTCTCTCTATCAGAGTGGAACACCCCAAACATAAGGCGCACGAGGCTACACGAATTGAACCCTTCGCTCCAACTCCGACCTCCACCCGGGATTCACCGACGTGAGGCATCGCTTCTATACCGGCTGTGGTTGGGAGTGGCTTTCACGAAGGCGTACTGTGCTTTGATTGGAATGACCGAAAGTGCCACGTGCGATGACTGCGGCAGCGAAGAGAACATAGAACATGTATTGTGTCACTGCGTTCGATTTCAGTCGGAAAGACAAACTTTATCGAACGCATTGCGACGACTTGACGATCGACCGTTGTCTGTGCAGGTGCTCCTTGAACACCGTCCCCATCGCTCGTCAGCCCACAAAGCTGTGAAGGCACTGTTGTCTTACTTGAGGACGACTGGCCTATGTGAACGCCTTTGAATTGCTCAGGCCCTCCGCGTGCGTGCGCGAACTCACCGTGTCCTTCCTCCCCCCCCCCCTCCTCTCTCTATCTCATCTTTCTATTCCCTCTTTCCCGTCCCCCAGAGTAGGGTAGCCAACCAGACGCATTTCTGGTTAACATCCCTGCCTTCTCTTTCTCTCCTCCTCCTCCTCCTCCTGGTCGGTTCTTGGGGCCTTACGTTGTTAGGTTTGCAGTGCATGAATGCGTATTGGAAATGTCAGTGGCCTGTGAGAACTTCAAAGGAGCTTCGATTCGACGCCACAAGTTCGATAGTAGGTGGTCTAGGTCAATTTGCTTCATAAAACATGGTGGCCAGATGAAGTAGAGCCGACGAGCTCACTACTCAAAGACAGATCTAACCAAGCCGCCATAAATGGGAAATCTCATGTGACTAACTGACTCGAAAATCCAATACCTTTCTTAGAGGAATTGTACTGCGTGTCTAATTATTTATGCACATATTGAAGAACGGCTAACACAATAAATGTTCATGAAAATTAGTCAGCATCATGGTAACGTGCGACATTGTCCTAAGCAATAATCTTTATAGCTATTAAGATGGTGTTTGCATTTCCAACGATATAGAGGTCATGTAAAGAAAAGCTGCTAACATTTACGAACATGTGATTGTGCAACACATCAGAATATTTATAGAAAATGAAATGACAAGGCAGCAAGAACAGTGACAGCTCGCGCAAATTCTGAGAAGGCAAACTTAGCCTCAAAGCATGGCTCCTAGCCACGTGGTTAAGAACCACGCTTTGTGCCAACAATACCAACAACAACTTTTACTCTTCCTTCCTTTCATTTCTTCGGTTTCACTTTGTGATTTCAGAAGCGTTGCTTAAGCGGCCAGCGTTTCTTCTCTTTCGGGGATGTTTCACCGTTGCGGTCATCCTCTCAATTTTTAATATGAAATATTCTTTAGCTGTACATTGTACAAGAAGTCAGGCGCGCAAACGCGGACGCAAGTAAAACGAGAAGGACAGCGTTTGTGAAACGTCGCACAGCGACGGAAAACAAAACACAAAACTTGTCTTTTAGTTGATATTCGGCGTTTGTGTCGCTCTACTACTCAGATCCACAGAACGGCTCATGAAGACCGGTATCTTCAACACTCTCGGCGAGCTTGTGGAAGCCCATCTCACCTCCCAATAGGCCCGCCTTTCCAAATAGAAAACCGGACGACACATTCCTAACTCCTTAGGCATTTCTCTAGCCTCTTTCACTCACCCCACACACACCATTCCATACCACATACACGCCAATCTACACGTACCACCACTCTTTAAAAACATCCACCCTATACATCACATCCCACGCGGGAGGCAAAGGGCCAAGGCCTTACACAGAAAATTCTCCAATTCAACCGACGTGCTCTACGTCGACGCCGCCGAATATAGCACTGCTTCCAAATATGCCCTTTCAGTAATCAATTCGCAGTGCCAGTTAGCTGCAGCCGCCTCTGTCCATGCTTCTTCTCCGGAGGAGGCGGAGGAAGCGGCCATAGCCCTGGCTTTCGCTATTCCAATTCCTCCGTCATTGTCAGCGGCTCAAAAACAGCCATCAGCAATGGTGGAGCGGGCAGGATTTCAAGGCAAGCCCTTTCTCTAACACTCTTTGGTTAGGAGTTGCCGCTGAGCCGTGCTCCCTCAAGGGCTGCAGAAGATAGCACCAACCCCTTCCTTTCCAAATGAACCACTTAGTAGTTGCCTTCACAAAGGCATACTCTACATTAATTGGAGTGACCGACAGTGCAGCATGCGAGGTCTGCGGCACCGACGAAACTATTGACCACCTGCTGTGCCACTGTCCACGATATGCCCAAGAAAGACAAGAACTTGTTAACGCGCTAAAAAAACTGGACAATCGGACGCTTTCCGTGCAGGTGCTGCTGGAACACCGCCCTCATCGCTCGTCGGCCCATAAAGCGGTGAAGGCACTTTTGTGCTTCTTGAGGACGACGGGCTTGTGTCAACGTCTGTGACTATTAGTGCACTAACACACGCGTCAGCGAACTGACCGCTCATTTCCCTTCTTTCCTTCCCCCCTCTCTCTCCCTGTCATCTTTGTGTTCCCTCTTCCCATTCCCCCGGTGTACGGTAGCCAACCGGACTTTATTCTGGTTAACCTCCCTGCCTTCTGCCTTTCTCTTGATTCCCTCCTCCTTTCACCCTCCCACACAAGACATAGGCCTGATTTGGATCACGGCACACGCGGGGTCCAAACTAGGAAGCTTAACAAAGAAGCTCGAGAACAAGTTAAGGACCATACAAAGAACGATGGAACGAAAAATGTTAGGCCTAACGTTAAGAGAGAGGAAGAGATTGGTGTGGGTCAGAGAGCAAATGGGGATAGCGGATATTCTAATTGACATCAAGAGAAAAAAATGGAGGTGTGCAGGCCATGTACTGTGTAGGATAGATAACCGGTGGACCATTATAGTTACAGACTGGATACCAAGAGCAGGGAAGTTCGGTCCAGGGCAGCAGAAAACTAGGGGGGGGGGGGGGTGACGAAGTTAGGAAATTTGCAGGCGGAAGTTGGAATCAGCGCAAGACAGGCGTAATTGGCGATCGCAGGGAGAGGCCTTCATCCTGCAGTGGATGAAGGCCTTCATCCTGCAGCGGCGGCGGCGGCGGCGGCGGCGGCGGCGGCGGCGGCGGCGGCGGCGGCGGCGGCTGCTGCTGCTGCTGCTGCTGCTGCTGCTGCTGCTGCTGCTGCTGCTGCTGCTTGCTGCTGCTGCTGCTGCTGCTGCCGCCGCCGCCGCCGCCGCCGCCGCCGCCGCCGCCGCCGCCGCCGCCGCCGCCGCCGCCGCCGACGACGACGACGACGACGACGACGACGACGACGACGACGGACGACGACGACGACGACGACACGCGGGTGACTGATGATGACCCGCGGTATGACACGAGGTGACTCACGCCAGCACCCGAGGATTAGCGGACCGGGCGCAGGCATTAGATGAGTCGCATATCGTTGCCTTCGAGAGGCCGTTTTCCGCGCGAGATCGCCTTCTCACATTCCAGGACATCTGTGCACATTGTACGCTCTATTTATGTTTCCTCCGTTGGAGCGTAATTCTCCACGCAAGGGCGAGATCCTGTGGCAGCAGCTACAGACTCGCACCTTTCCCTCCCCTCACTTTCTACACGTGATTCACCCCTCTCTCTACCATTCCCTGGCCGGCCGCTTCTGCTCAGCGGCCAAGGCCAACCTCTGCCACATTATGTCGGGATGCCCTCGACACCCATTACCCCCTCCCTTTAAAAATTTAATTACTAAGGAGGAACAGTGGGGGGCTGCCTTGCGCAGCTCCAGGCCTGACATTCAGGAGGCCATTCTGGGGTGGGCTGAGAGGGTGGCGGAGGACTCCCTCAAGTAGACCCCTTCCCCTCCCTCTACCCCGCTGCCCCTTTCCTTTTAAAGAGGATAAATAACGTTGCTACTACTACTTGTGACGTTCTTCTCGTTCTGCTTGTTTCGATGTCTGCGCCCCTGACTTCCCGTACCATGAGTTCCTAACATCTCGCTCAACTTTCAGTTGTCCTATTCTTTAGCTATCTCCCCGGGACTTTTTTTGTCTTTTCCGTCGTCGGTCGTCCAGTAAACCTCCACGCCGAAGCCAGTTGTGTTGTGAGCAGGTGTTTCGCCGTTAGGCCATAGGTTCTGTCCTTCCTCTCGAATAGAATAAATGGCGTATTTAACTTGGCGTTTTCCTTTGTTTGCTAGGAATACCATATGCACATTTGGTCTAATGAAAATGCATTTGGTATTTTTTTTTACGAATAAATATGCTGTCCTGTCAGAACCGTTGCATTGGATTATGCTTCGCCACTAGTTTAGTGGACACATACAAGAACCCTTGATCCTAGCCCTCGCAAAGATAAACCTTGGCCCTGGCGAAACCAAGTCATCTTGTTGAAACGTTGGCTCCAGGCTGAGAGTTCCCTTGTTTACCGGTTTACCGGTTATCGCTTGTCAATCTTCCTGCGACCTTTTGGTCTTGTTCGGATGTGAAAGCGCTGTATTTACTCGTCCGTTATCTCGGTGACGAGAACTTTCCTTGCTTGCTTGCTTGCTTGCTTGCTTGCTTGCTTGCTTGCTTGCTTGCTTGCTTGCTCGCTCGCTTGCTCGCTTGCTCGCTTGCTCGTTCGTTCGTTCGTTCGTTCGTTCGTTCGTTCGTTCGTTCGTTCGTTCGTTCGTTCGTTCGTTCGTTCGTTCGTTCGTTAGTTCGTTCGTTCGTTCGTTCGTTCGTTCGTTTGAGATAAGTGTTTCCAGGTGAATTAATGTTTATAATGCGTATGCTATAGCTGTAAGGTTAGCGACGTGTATGAATTCAGGAGTCCTCGTTGGCATTTATTATGTGCCCAGCAATCATAATCGAATCGAGGTTTTTGCACGTAGCACCCCTGAATTTAATTTTTAATACCGCCGTCGTGAGGCCATCGGGGTCTTTCCATGGTCGTCATTCCAGCTTCGTCATTTGATTCTCGTCATGCCGTCTTCATCACGCCATCGTCGCCATACACTCATCGTCATACCATTGTCATAGTAGTCGTCATCATGCATTCATTGTCATACTGTCGTCCCGATGCTGTCATGGTCGTTCACTTGTCCTCATTATAACTTCGTCACAAGACCGCGAATACACGCAAAGTGCCTCGAGCGGCCAGTCGCGCGGCAATTCTGCGCGTATTCGCTGGCTTCTTTCACACTCGGAAAAACGCATTTATGTAGAACGTATTGAGCAACAGAAAGCTGTATCGGGAGTTTTTCACGTTGCTCTACATCTTTCTCATTGACACTTTGATAATTAGGACAGCACTTCTCTACTTAGATAATTAATTATAATTACCTAATTAAATCTCAGTAACGAAAAAATTGCTGGCGGCTACTCCACTGTACTGGAAACAATACGCACTAGTTTTGCTTCGGGTAACGCCGTTCCTCTCTCTTTTAAAATCGTGCTGCATGATAGCTGGTACACCCTGTGTGTGTGTGTGTGTGTGTGTGTGTGTGTGTGTGTGTGTGTGTGTGTGTGTGTGTGTGTGTGTGTGTGTGTGTGTGTGTGTGTGTGTGTGTGTGTGTGTGTGTGTGTGTGTGTGTGTGTGTGTGTGTGTGTGTGTGTGTGTGGTGTGTGTGTGTGTGTGTGTGTGTGTGTGTGTGTGTGTGTGTGTGGTGTGTGTGTGTGTGTGTGTGTGTGTGTGTGTGGTGTGTGTGTGTGTGTGTGTGTGTGTGTGTGTGTGTGTGTGTGTGTGTGTGTGTGTGTGTGTGTGTGTGTGTGTGTGTGTGTGTGTGTGTGTGTGTGTGTGTGTGTGTGTGTGTGGTGTGTGTGTGTGTGTGTGTGTGTGTGTGTGTGTGTGTGTGTGTGTGTGTGTGTGTGTGTGTGTGTGTGTGTGTGTGTGTGTGTGTGTGTGTGTGTGTGTGTGTGTGTGTGTGTGTGTGTGTGTGTGTGTGTGTGTAATTTTATTGTAATTCGAATCGTCGATTGAGTGTGCGTTTCTCACATCACTCAGTAAAAATTCAGAACGTTCTTATAAAAAGAAACAGAATTTTTGCCTTGGCAAACAACGCCCTCCATTGCCGCTGCCTGCAAAATTTTTATTTAATGCTGATAAACCCCTCTTTCGTGAGGCTCTTGGTGGCCACGGGCCAAATGATTTCTTTAAAGTGGCTAGGTGTTTTTTTTTTAAAGCGCGCGCAATGCACGGTAAGTGAGCGTCTTTGCATTCCACCCCCAATGTAAAGGGGCCGCCGTGGTTGGGGTTGAACCTACGCCCTCGTGCTCATCAGTGCGACGCCATGGCCACTCAGCTGCCGTGGTGTGTGGTATGTTTTCATATATTGTAAGAGAATACGAAATGGCCCTTAATATAGAGAAACATGTGGGTTTTTGTATGGGATCGCCATATTTTCAGATATAATTATTGTATATATACCTTATTGTAATTGTATATGGGGCATGTAGGCTATATTTATCGCGCATAACGTTACAATCACTGCAATAAACATTACGTATGCAAAAATAAAGTCATGGCGAGGTCGGGTGGTTAGCGCACTAGGCTTGTACTCAGAAAAGCCAGGGTTGTGTCCTGAGGCGGTATACGGATTCATTTTGGTTTTTCAATATTCGCCTGATCTTCATTACATTGAACACCATGAATCAATCTGCGCTATAAAATTTTTTATAACAGTTATCTCTGCGAAAAAATTATGAAGCCACAACCTATACATAAGAACGGAACCAGTGGTTGGAGAAAAAAAAGGGATTTCTTCAAAGCAGGATACTGTGACTCACTTATGCCATGTACAAGTGACAACTCCTTACGACTAGAAGCATTCTGTGGCGAGTGTAAACCGGTTAAGCGAAAGCCGCTCAATAATATCACGGGTGGTGCTATTCATGCCACGTTATTATGCACTCTGCAAGCGATGACGAACATTGAAGTATTCGCGGTTATTCTCTGTACAGGATAGAACTGGCAGACATGAATACGCATGCAAATATACCAACCGCGATAGCACGGCACGAGAAGTAGGAAAGATAACAGCCACTCAAGAGCTAGAACAAACATAAGACCTCGCGTGACATTATGGCGTCAGCTAAAGGCTGCGCACCATCATTCCTTCATGGGTGGCGCGCGTCGATCACGCTCGAACGATCCGTCACCAGTTTTTTTTTTTTCGTTCATCGCAAAGCTTTTCAGCATGTCCGGGACCATTTTGCCGCCATAAAATGCAGTTGTGGAAGAATTCCTTTGCAGTGACTCGACTCTGCATATGGCAAAACTGCAGCCGGGACAAACATGTGCATCATTCTTGACTGATTTCTCTGATGCCCAGGAAATTAAACTTGCTCTTGGTAATAAGCCAAATCGTCCACTACAATTATAGTGCGACAAGAGCGTATTTTTCGTTGACTTTCAAATGTCAGAAACTCACCCACTCGCAGCGAACGCCGTGTTGTTAAGCTAGGTGCGGCTAATCCCTAACATTTCTAGACACCTCATTGGCCCTAAAGAATGTTCCTCTATTGTGTTTAAACACTGCAGGCTAAAATTCTAGTCCTTAAGGCCACATTTTTAGGGGACTAAAAGCGACAACTCCCGTGTGCACTACTTCTTTACAATGGACTTGGTGCGTCGATGTTGAAATTCAAGTTTCCACTGTTTACATTTATGTAGTCCCGAAAGCACCAGCCTATTAACAAGGTTAGGGAAGGGTAAAATTTTCCCTAGTTCATATGTAGGCGTGTCAACGTCCATGTCGTTCGCGAATGTGCTAGAGATGCCTAAAAAACTGCTGTGGCAAGGTTACAGATAATGGCTAACTCTTGGTGCTTAGCGTCCAAAAAGCACCACCGCGTGTTATGAGGGACGCCGTCGTGGTGTGCTGCGGGTTATTTTTGCGCTTTCATGGATAATCGAACTATGCACGCGTGTTTTTTTTTTCGATTTACTTCCCTTCTCAGCATGCTATTCGAAGTGGTTAGTAAGGCCCCTGATAGACTGTCGTCAACTCATTCCTCACTTCTTTATGGCGAGCTTCCGCTTGAATAGTTTGGCGCAGTTATAATGAACCTGTTAAGCGGCGGACACTTCAAAACAATACTGCGGAAAGTATGGGGATTAAATTTACTTCATGAAAAATCTTCAACGCTGGCAATTTTTGCTATAAAATGTCTAATTGCTCCCGCATGTGCGTTAAAAAGCAGGCATCACGGATGACGAATACATAAGAGTCGCAAGCAAAAGAAGAAGCCTGATCGCCAGTAAAGCAACCGAGCTAGTCCTCTCGGTTATGATGAGCTATTCCGCTTGTACTTACAATGCCAGTTACACACTCGCCGTGTACGTTTGGGTGAGGTGATCGAAAGGAGAAAGGCAGGAGGTCGAAATGAACACAAAATCCGTTTTACTAACCTACACTGAACGACGGGGGATGGAAGTAAAAAGTTAAAAAGAAAATAGAGAGACACTGCGCAGATACAATAAGTTAACATCAGTCGGCACTAAAACCATATGCAAGAGTCAGCTGCATCGCCACCCTCTGCAGCAACGAATGGTGAAGTCGTCACTACGAATTCATTAGCTTCGTAATTGGTAGGTGATCAATTGATCTATTTGCGCAAGCCGTGCATATGGATAATAAAATTTTCAGTCGGGTATAGACACTTTCGACCCCAGAACTGCGGTCGGATGGGAATGATAGAAATTGTGTACCGTAATTCCTGTTTCTCCCCGTGTAAGCCCCATAACGGGTGACTTCTTCATAAAAAGACAAATCCAGGAGCGAAGCACGACCACTGTTCATGTGTGCAGCTATTCGTCTAAGGAGCATTCTTACCAATGCGGCGGAGATGATTTTTTAATGGTCGATAATTGTCGAGGGCGACTATACAACAATTTAACCTACAGAAACTTAGCCTCTTAAATTATGTAAGCCTTAAAAACAACAATATTTCATAATGCAACACACATGAATAAATGATAAAGGAAAAATATAAGTAACACGAAAGAGCAGAAAGCGATGATGCTATGAGATAAGAAGCAAAAAAATAATCACGCAGGCTCACAGGCTCACATGACGCAGAAGGGGAAATAAACAGTGCTTCAAAAATTATCGTTCCCATTCCGGCGTCACAGCTGCGGGAAAAATCAAATCATACACATTGCCACCAGGCGTGCATGTCTCTAGAGGCGAACACTTAGTAAAGTTTATCTTTGCAAACACATGGTATAATGTGTAGGGTATCTACAATCATTGCATTCTACCGGTGCTAACATGTGGGGCAGAAACTTCGAGGTTAACAAAGAAGCTAGAAAACAAGGTAGGGACCGCACAGAGAGCGATGGAACGGAAAATGTTATGCCTAACGTTAAGATACAGGAAGAGAGCGGTGTGGATCAGAGAGCAAACGGGGATAGCCGATATTATAACGGACATTAAGAGAAAAAAGCCGGCAGACCCCACGCCCTGTGGGAATCGATGTTATTTGAAGCAGTGCGCGGGGAGCCTATACCAAGTTAACGAAACGACCATGACAGCACCGACGTAGGCGGCTATTTCATGACCCACTTGACACGCATGTCATGAGTCCTCAGGAGTCCCTTTAGTTACGCCTAAGAGACCTTAAGGCGAAAGCCTTAGTCATGGTCATGACTATGACTTCGACCAACAGCATTTAGCCTTTTCCTTCACTTAGTACCACATCCGAACCCATTCAATTGGTTTTTGAGTGTTAATCTTTTTTTCGCTGAGTAATTGCCATTTTTGCTGAGTTATGGCCATGACTACGACTTCTACCACCATCCTTTAGTGTTTCCTTCACATAGTGCCCACGTCCAAACCCATTTCAGTGGTTTTTGAGCGTTAATCTTTTTTCGCTGGGTCATTGTCATTTTAGGCGGCTGTTTCACGACCTCCATGACAGGCATGCCGTGACATTCATGTAATGACCTATCATTTATGTTCGTCGTACACTCTTGTCATACTATGCCAATTTTGGTGCATACCAAGTTAACGAAACAGCAGCACCAAGATTTAGGCGGCTAGATAGATAGATAGATAGATAGATAGATAGATAGATAGATAGATAGATAGATAGATAGATAGATAGATATAGATAGATAGATAGATAGATAGATAGATAGATAGATAGATAGATAGATAGATAGATAGATAGATAGATAGATAGATAGATAGATAGATAGATAGATAGATAGATAGATAGATAGATAGATAGATAGATAGATAGATAGATAGATAGATAGATAGATAGATAGATAGATAGATAGATAGATAGATAGATAGATACTGCCAAAGTGGCAAATGATCGCCAAGAAATTCCTCGCATTTAAAAATGGAGCTGGGCAGGCCGTGTAATGCGTAGGATGGATGACCGGTGGACCATTAGAGTCACAGAATGAGTGCCAAGAGAAGGGAAGTGCAGTAGAGGACGGCAGCAAACTAGATGGGGTGATGAAGTTAGGAAATTTGCAGGCGCAAGCTGGAATCAGCTAGCGCAAGACAAGGGTAATTGGAAATCACAGGGAGAGGCCTTCGTCCTGCAGTGGACATAAATATAGGCTGCTGCTGCTGCTGATGATGATGATGATGTACAAACGAACCAAATTGTGTTTAGCACCGAAGCACACGCGTGTTAACCACACATTTCTCACTGCCAATCGTTGTCAGCATTTCAGACTTTTCAACGGTTTCGTATACAAAGACGCACCTTAGTGGTGAGGGGGGGGATCAACATCTACGAGGATCGGGGGAAGGATGGTTGTGCTTCGTTTTCTTGTTCCCTTCAGTGTCGATGGTCTAGTTGTAATTTTGTGACTGAGCTTCTGCATAGCCACAAAAATGGATTTATTGAGAGTCACCCCGGTGCGTACTTGCAGTAAACGAATGGGCAAACTCGTTTCTTCACAGTCCCGCAAGTGAAGTAATTGTAGACAAGGGTATAGTGCTCAGGCCAAATCTTCATCGAGCCGATGTACTCAGGTCACATTTAGAGAAGCGCGTACGCTGCAGCAAAGATTCACGATTTCGCTATAGTGCCTCCTGAGAACTTCAGATGACCACTAGTCACGTAGTCATCGCTAACCAAAACGAGACATCGGTGAATTAGCCATCGCATGCATAGTCAACTGTTGGTCTCCTCGTTGGTCCTGATGGTGAGATGTCTTTATCGCTCAGATGGTAGCCATGACTTCAGTCCCCGCAAAATAACGAATTGTTTCGTTCAACTGCGAAGCTTTCTTCTTGAAGAGTCCGTCGGCCGTTTGCTTTGTGGCTTCCAGCTACATTCAAGTGGATGACAGCTATTCTTTTCGCAAAGGATAACCGGTTACACTCTGGCTTTGCGCACGTGCTGAAACAACATTGAGGACCAAAAATGGAAGCTCAGGTGAAGCAATACCTTCATCAAACTGCTAAGCTAGACGCCCATATCGGATCCCTACCAAGACCACAAGCTTCGCCACTGAACGCTGTAGAAAGAATTCGAAGGCCCTCTGTAGTTGACATGATTTTTTTATGCTTAGGCCACCAGCAAAGTGGTCGCCTTTGCCGTTAAATCTCTCAAGATCGGCATGAACATTCACTTTAAGTACGATGAATGAACATCAAAAATATTCATAGCGTTGTAATATCAGCCACAACGTTTGCAAACGGGCCTGTCTACATGTTTAGAAACATCAAAAGTAGCAATGACAACAACTACGACAATAACCAAGCGAGTGAAAACAGAGGCATACCTTTTTGACCGAGGCTTATGTTGACTCGGTGCAGAAAGATTTTCCGGCGGTTCTCGTAGACTGCAACATTATCTGGCTGATATATAGCTAGCTTCATGGTCGTCGGTGGCGCTCTCGCGGAGGAATCGTCGATAAGCACATGCTTGCTCCCAGCCACCAAAAATATCGCTTCGCCCCCCAACCCAGCCCCCGCCTCTTTCGTTCCCAGTACCCGCGACGCAGTTGCGAGAAAAATAGCGCACGGAGCCCTTCCACAGATTCGATTTGCAGGGACAGAGGTGCAGACAAACACCCACCAAACCCCATGCGTTCCGCGTGTTGACTTTGGTTTTGACACGTTTTTTTGTTTGTTTCTGTACTTATCAGATGGTGATTGCTAAGCATTTGTGCAGTTTCCCTTGTTTCCGATTGTCTTTGCGATTATGTGCACAAAAGAACACCTGACGACTTCACACTGCCCGTTTACACTGCTGTCAGCGTTGATGAATCTGGGTTCACAGGGATCAACGCTCGAAGGTGCGGGAAAGCTTGCAAGCGAGCCTGAAAAATGTGCTGCTCGAGCACGGCAATCCTGAAAACAAGTAACCATATATAGCAACAAAAAAAAAAGCTGCTTAATCTCTCAGGCACTGATGAAATTTCGTATCGTCATAGCATATTATCATTAAAGAGATATGTATAACGTTTCTATTGTTCACGGCAAAAAATTTGTTCTTCTGTTTTTCGTTGGGCCAATTTGCGTTTTGCAAAAAGAAAAAAAAAAAGAACAGGAACACGAGCCTCGGGTCATTTGCAGACAAAATACGTAAAACTGACCAGTATCTATTTCTTACAATACTCGTTCAGAGGGCCCACGACATCGCAACGGGACTTCGCCTCCCGGTGCCATCATGGGCGGAGGCACCGACTTGACCCGAGGGAGCCTTCGGCTCCCCCGGGCCACACTTCCTCAGGACCAAATAAAGTTCTTTTCACTCGTAATTCGTTGACTACGTCACGCCTAAATTCGCCGAGAATGGGCGTTCAACGTTGGGTGTGCTTTCTATTCGTTATGCGCATAACACGATGAAGTAAACGAAGAGAAACACTTCACTTGGTCCAGGCGCCGCGTTAGTGTGAGAAGTAAGAAACTGCCTGATTTCTTGCGTCAAGGGATGTCTCTGTTTCTACTCGCATTCCTATGCTGAACTCAATTGATAGACACGTTGTGGCTCGTTTTTAAATTAATAAATGAAACGCTCAGGCGGAGGCAGTTGCGGGCCCAGACCTCCATGCTGACCGCGCTTGAAGTGCCACGATTATCATCACCGTTAATACTACCTTGAGCCGTAGGCGTAAATCAACAAACTATGCCACAGTAACGCTGCTGTTGAACCTGCAGATCAAGAACACTGTGCTTGATCTTAAGCTAACATTGGAATATACCAAATGGTATTTCTTTAATTAGATATTTGCGAAGAGAAGCTGGCGCGTTCTGGAGGCATGAGTGAGCGTTACATACCGTTACGTAATTGTAAGCACTAATGACTTGAGTTCAAAAGAATTATCATGTGTTTAGTTCCGCAGACACGTAGCTTGCTACAAACCTTGTGAAGCTGAAAAAACAAAGATCAATATTGAATTGTTGTCCTAGAGTCATGCCGGGTCACCGTACTGTTGTGCAATTCCAGTAAGCATGCCGTAACAACCTAACCGTATTGCAACCGTAACAGTAACTGTGGTTACAATTACTCTTGAATTCACAGAGCAGACGAAGTGTGCGCCTCGTAAAGTGTTCACAACAGCACCCAGTATAGTGGCTTTTTGAAAAACACTTCAAGAGCTACGTGAACTCCCTGTAACTTTTTTGTGTTTGTCGGCTGGCAACGGGTGTAAAGTTATCATATTGCGTGAATATTTCCATTAGCTTCATTTGAGACTTCCAAGAAGTCCGCTTTAACAAAACAATGTATTCTTCGAACGCCTCTTGTCAGGCGTTATACGCCTGACGAAGCTGCGGGCAGGCTTTCCTGCGGAATACTGCTAACAGTTACTTCTACTGCGCTCTAGCCTTTGCCGCCGCTTGTTATCGGTGGACCTTGACGAAAATATCTCCTGAAAGTGACATGAGAGGTCGACAGCGTTCACGCCGGCTTATTTTTGCCTCTAAAGAGAAGGTCATCTATGCTGGAGGGACGTAGCATCGACCAAAAAAGTTTACGGACCACGGGATCTCATAAAACGGTAAATATCCGAGCAGCCTTTAAAAGTAGCCAGTAAAACCGTACATCACAATGTTGTTCGCATATACCCGTAGAGGCTGGAAATGGGAATACCAGGCTGGGCGTTTTGAGGCAGCGGAGATATTGAGCGTCTTGTCCGATCCCTTGGTTCGTAAACTTTTTTTGGTCGACAGTACATACAGTACTTTAAAATATATACACTCCCATAAGCGATTGCAGTATAAAAAGATACAACTCAAATGTTTGGAAGTGGCTTCATCTTTGCAAGCAAAATGTCGCTAAGTATTAGCACAGAAAAGCGAGTTCCCTAACACGTAGCTGTTGTGAAACCTCCGAACGTCGGCGCTTGCTTACCTGTGCGCTAGAACGTCAGTGGACGAATCTGTGATTAAACGTTGATTTCGCTTCTCGGGGGCGAAAATGAGCAAAGTCGCGGCAAGGTCGAACCTTCCTGCCTTTCTTTGATACTCGCCGATATCGGCCCTCATACGGACACGCTCGGCTTTATCTCCGCCCTCGCCGCAGCGCCTGGAGTATCGTATAAGGCGCGATAAGGGCGTGCCGCCGCAAATCTCCGCCATTCCTGTGGCATTGGGTAGCGCAAGATGTGCCAGGGGCAGTAGAAGAAAACAGTGCGACGACAAACATTCAAGCGCACAGTTATCTATCGCGCGTGGCCCATATTTTGAAGCACCTGCCCTTGGTGTGTGGCTGAGATGCGACGGCGCCTTGGCCTTGTGCTTCCAGGCCGAGATATGCAGTGACGCCGTACGGATTACTGTCGTGTCGGCCAGGCGCATCGACACAACATATGTGCGAGTCGGAAGTTTGAATCGTGCAAACTATAGTTAAGTCTAATCGACAGAGATATTGCAGCTTCATGAAACCTACTGTCATTTCGTGGGCGGGACACGAGTGAGGAAGAAGAAAAGTTATTCAGAAAAAAAAAAATAGATTCGAGAAGTCACTCCCGCTGAAGTCATTAAAGCCCGAGTTGCGTAACGGATATTTACGCTTTTTGTGCAACCTCCATTAGTGGTGGAGGTAATATACCGCATCCAAGATTGTTTCGTGAAAATACCCGTTGACTTGTACATACCTGTTCTCATATGCATGTGAGGCAATGCTCCTCTTAGAAGTAACTACAAACGTGCCATAAAAATTTTTTGTTGCACTTGTTCGCATTCGAGAGGCTCCCTACTTCCGGCAAGCTTTTAGTGGTGCACGGCTAGCAACTTCCACACAAATGATTGCTAAAAATTCTCTGGATTACGCTAAAAAAATTAGCATAGCTTGCGCTGTAGGCGCAATGCTAAAGAGACAGCGGAGATGATGGGCACCTATCTAGTCCTGGCCTTTGGGCTAGGCTAAGCACTACCAAGTCATCCCAGCAATTTCCGAAATTTATTGATTATTGATCGATTGTTGATTAGCTATTGATTGGATATCGATTGGCTATCGCAAGGCATTGGCCGCGTATTTGGACTAGGCTAAGCACTAACAAGCCATCCCCAGCACTTCCCGGAATTAATGGACTATTTGTCGATTATCGATTAGCTATTGAATGGCTGTCGATTGGCTATCGCTATTGCTTGGCTATCTGATGCAGTGCTCAAATGCTGCAGTGCTCAAACAAACACCTGAACTTGTCGGTACAGAATTACGTGATCACTCTTGAACCGCATTCGAAAACCTGCCTTGTCTTGTACTGTTTCATTGTCGTTCACCAAGCTCTTCATGAGGTTTTGCTCCTTCGAGCGCATGATGCTCCTGCTGCAGAGTATCAAGCTCGAGGCATCCGGGGCACGATTCCGGAAAAACCAGTAACCTATGTAAGTCTCCCTTTTCTTTTTTTTTTGTGTGTGTGTGCTACATGTTGATTACGTGACACCCAGTGACGAGTAGTGATTGACGAGTTCTGGGAAAGTACGCGAGATTGGCCAGGGCCGCTACACTGGAAGATTGCTTTTGTGACAAGTATACTTGTGAACCCTCGTAAGCGTTTCGTTATACATAAGATAATGCTAAATAGTTGATTCTCACAACAGCACACGGGTAGCAACACGTATCAGGTTGCGATCGGATATCTCTCTAAGAACAATGAAGTGTTGGCAACATCATCTATGCGTGAGTATCTTGTTGTCGCATATTAAAACTAAACTTTCGAGAGCAGCTCATATACTCTCGCTGATGAAACCTGTTCTCACAGATCGCGTCCGATTAGAGAGAGTGTACTCAGTTCTGAGGTACGATAACTATCAGACAGCCGCGTTCGCAAAGGCGCCGATTTTGTTCTCACAATGTATAAAATCCATGTGTTTCTTGATAGGGCTCAAATTGGTCCTCAAAAAGTTCTTTATCGTACCAAACGTTTCGGCAAATATCGCAGGAGTACTGACACACAAATACGCGTACATATAGTCGGAAGTTGTAGAAACACTGCCACACGCTTTTCGCATGCGTAAAGGGATCACGCTTAGCAATATTAAGGTTGGGAAATGCCTATAATTTTCTAAAAAGAAATGTTTATGAATGCCCGACCTGGACGCTACTGACATAATCGTGACCTAATAACACAGAGAAACAAATTCTGACGTCATTTAGGTGTGACGACGTTGCTCGTGAAAAATAAACAATCATGCTGCGAGTGTTCCTTTTCTGGCTATGCTCGGGTGTCCATGATAGCTACAGCGATATCACGAATGGAGCGAGCCAATGTTTAATGGCGTCATGAAGCCTCTACCTGCTGAGTACTGACACCTAAATTGATTCGTAGAAACAATTATTATATTAAAAATTTAGGCTGCTCTGAAGCTTACCAGTAATTTTTTTTTCTTGGGTTCGGATGATTTGAACGCTCATGTGACACAAAGAATAAATAAATGTCATATCAGTGTTCCTTTCACTTAAGCGACATAGCAAGGCAGCAACAGGTGCATCAATTTATATAAACGAGAAATTGGCCAATTTATTTATGGGACACAACGCGGCATCACTGCTCAAAATCTAGGTGATTCACCTGCCTAGGTAAAGCTGTACCAGCTGCTCTTGTAAAAACGCACTTGTCACAGTCGCACGGCGCTCACTGCACTATGCTATTGAACAACTGTTGAACCAAAGCTATACCACACTGCGACCGGCCAATGCTCCGGATGTTCTGCACTTGCAGTATAATGTAGCTCGGGAATGCTGTGCGAGCCAATTTCATCAGGACATACATAAGAGCAAGAGTAGTGGATCATCGAAGTTTCGACGGGCTCGTACTGCATCAAGGACGCTACAGAAACCACCACACATTGTCGTCGTCAGCACATGTACGTTTCATATTTTCGATGCTTTGATACAACCTTACACTTTTCAGCTGACACTAAACGCTTGCAATTCGGAGTATGCGCTATCTTTGCTCTGATTGCAGATTATCGAGAGGATTCAATCCTCCTATACGCCGTTCCGCAAGTTGTACACAACAGTATGTCTTCCTCAACTCGAATACGCGTCGGTCGTCTGGACTGGCATTTCTAGATCCAACAGTGGCATTGTAGATCGAATCCAGAAAATGTTTCTAAGGATATATCATCACCGCTTTGCTAACACGGACACTGGACCTTGCTCTAGCACTGTTGGGTTATTGTCATTGCCCTTACTTCGCTACCGACGTAATCGTGGTGACCTTCTGTTTCTTTTGAAACTCCTTCACGGTATCATCATGTGCCCCGAACACCTCAATTGTATCATGTTTCGTATTCCGCGCGAGATCACCAGAGAACACAGACCTTTCCATGTTCCTGCCTGTCATCGCCAACACTCAACCGTCCACAGAATAGAGTCTTTATAACGCTTACTTTCACCATCTTGATATTTTTCATAACTCGCGGTCATTGTGCGATCGCTTCCGAACTTTGCGTTGCGTCATAGTTTCACATATTGTTCAAGTGCCCTTCTCTACCCTTTTCTTTTGTATTCATTTTGCGCCTAGTTGTATGTACACTCTACTTTTCAAGATTGTTATTTTTATTCCTTTTTTTACTGCTATTCCCCTGCATCTCTTTTTTTCTTTTGTTTTTATGCGTGCGCTAGCACTTAGACCTCATGGTTGTTCCTAGGCACTGTAAATAAATTATTCATTACTAAATTTCTTCTTCTTTCTGGGGTTTTACGTGCCAAAACCAGTTCTGATTATGAGGCACGCCGTAGTGGAGGGCTGCAGATTAATTTGACCACCTGTGGTTCTTTAACGTGCACTACAACGCAATCCCACGGGCGTTTTTACATTTCGCCTCCATTGAAATGCGGCCAATTTTTATGTAAGGAGATGTTGGGACCTCGGAGGCGCCGGCTACTCTCCTTCTCTGACTGCAATAAAAAGGAGAACAGCCTGAGAAGAACAAAAACTTAGCAATAAAAAACGCTTAACCTACGATCGCTGGGTGATTGTAGCCCAGCATTTTCAGGAAGTGCGTGAACTTTATATCTTATTCCTCATGATGATGATAATTTCTTTTCACGCGTCTCCGAATTACGGCCGTCACTGCGCGTTGCATAGCGCAGCTTGCAACACCGACACCGCGTTGCAATGCCGACACCGCGTTCCAGCAGACCCACTCCGTGAATGCGTCTCTCTCTCTCTCTCTCTCACTCTCATTTTCTTTATCTCTGTCCCGAGCAAAGCGCGCAAAACCTCTTCACCTCGCAGAGCACGAGCGTGCGAACGCGCCAGCTGTGGACGGACGACGACGACGCTAGAACGCAATCATATGGCTCGCATGTTCTGCAAGCGTGACTGTATAGCCTAGTTGTTACGACGCTCGCCTTGGGAACGTGGGTACGCAGGTTCGAATCCGCGTTAAAAGTTTACTTTAACGCGATAGCGCTTAGGGCCCCGTGTCGCAGAAAATCCGGCGTCGGCAACCGGCGTGTGATCGAGAGTGGCGGAGAAAATCATTCAACCACATAGGCCGCGTAGGCCCTACACGTGGTGCAAGATTTTTGTGAACAATAAATTGAAATTCTCACTGTGAAATTCGTGAGAAAAATGGTAAAGTATGACTTTTACCATTCGGGGTCGGATTCGCCGTCCGATTGTTTACCAATCGGCGTCGGATTATAATTAGAATGTACGAGAAAACCTAACTCAGCTACGAGGAAACTCAGACACAAACCCCTTTTCCAGCATTTCCACCAGACCTGTGCGCGTCGGGCAATAGCAAACAAGTAATAAAATCTAGCCTTCACATTTTTATACGTAACCACCTACATTGCCCTTGGAAAAAGTCTTTCCAGCAATGCATTTCAGTTTCACAGTGAAGCCAACTTTAAGGGGATCGATGTAAGCTTGGTTTTTGTAAGCTGGCTTTCCTACGTTCAGTGTTGCAGTAAATGAAGCCTACTCGCCGATAGCGAAGCTTAAGCGTCCTCCATATTTTCTTTTATTTCTTGATAGTTTCTTCATACGAACAACAAACCATAAATTACGGCTGGCTTAAACAGCTTGGCTGGTAAAAAGAAATCACTCAAGAATGAGTTCCCGCTAGGAGTTCACAAGTCGTGACGCATAAGTCGCAAGTTCACAATTTCAGTTCGCCTGCTGAACAGTGTGAACATTAGTTAACAGGGGCGACAAGGGATAATGCTATGTTGTAGCTGGAGCTGCAATTGTAAATGGAGACGAGGTGCCGTCTTCAAGAGCTGTGGCCAAAATGGGATCGGCGCGGTCGCGGCGGAGCGCCGTGGTGAGGATGGGGACACGCCCCTCCACCAAATTGTTGCGTGAATGAAGAAGCAATTATGTTTAAAACTATTTACAAGGTATATTTACAATGACACTTGCATCACTGAATAATGTAGCTGGCAGTCTGACTATTGTGGCCAGTTCGTCGTAGCCGCCGTCAGGGCGACCGTGCTCACATTTCAAGCAGCACGTAGTACGCACATAGCAATGTGGCTATATAAACTACATTACAGAACTTATATAGCTGTATAAATGCTGTCAAGGGAGAAGTTGTTCTGGCGAAGGCAGAACAACTGCCTTGTCGAAACATTGCCTCCAAAGGCGCCCTTTGCTCGACCGTGCACTGTTCGTCACTTCAAGTCTCTCCTCCCTGTGCACCTCTATGTTCTTTAAATGTCTACATTCTTCCATTTTGCAGCTCGCCAAAACCAATCTAGGCCCATATTCACAAAACTGTTCCCACGTACGAGTGCCGCTCATGATTGGCGCATCACCTGAGCATTTTATTCCTCCGATCCCTATCATGAGTGGCGGGTGCACGAACACCGTCTAATGAGGAAATCCTCTTACGTAACGGAATTACTGTGAACACGGGATCCTTTGCGGCTCTCTGGTGGTGTAAGACACAACATGAATCTTCTGCCACCCTTTAGCGACATATATACTAGCGTAGTTCTGCAGTTACGATAGAAAAGTCCAAAATCACAGGGCCGGCAGCAACCATAGCCGAATCACTAGCTATATATATATACTCGTTTACTCAAGACGGCATTCTAGTTTTCTCGCAAAGCAAGACGTCGGTAACAATAGGTCAGGACACAAGACCTCCATGCAGCGCCCAAATACACGAAGCAGCCAACTTGACCAAGGGTGCGATCTTGTACGCGTTCCAAAATGGAACGGAGGCGTTCCGTTCCATCGAGCCACACACGATTGGCCAATACGTGCTAGCTCTTTGCCGGACAGTCGACGAGAACATGGTCGAAGTTGACAAGGTTGGCCACGTTCTCAAGGGGATCGCGGACGACGCGTTCAACTTGTTGATCTTCAACAATGTGTCTACCATCGACGTCATTGTCAAGGAATGCCGCCGCTTTGAGCTCGCCAAAAGCCGCCGCGTCATTCCACAGTTCTCCCGGCTCCCTAACACGGCTGCGACGTCGTCCTGCGTCGCCCTTACCGCTTCACCCCCCTCCAATGAGACCGTCACGCGTATTGTTCGCGCGAGCTCGAGGCTGCCAGTCCTGCCACGTTCCTTCCGCGCCCACTTGACCCCACCATTGACCAACCAGCCCCAGCGATCTCCCTCATTCAGGAGGTTGTGCGGCAAGAGTTTGCCCCTACTCGCCTCGCCGTATGCCTTCTAGCTCTCACGTATCCGTCGGTGACAGTCGTCCCACTCGCTCGCCGTCACCTCAGCGCCGTCGGTCCCCGTCGCCCCAGCCACGCCGCTATTCGTCGCCGACCAATTATGGACCCTCCCGGACGGAAAACTAGGCCATGCAACTCTTGGAGGTAGTGCTGCATCACGTTCGTCCTGTCCAAATCCTCCGTTGACGCTCCTCACGAACACGAACCTAATTGAAGTAGATGTAGATGGTGTCCCGTTGACGGCATTGATTGATACTTGAGCCCAAGTGTCCATAATGAGTGCTAATCTATGTCGCGTAGTTCTTACGCCTGCCGTCACTGGAGCCGTTCGCGTATGGCGCCACTGTTGCCGTCTGTGGTATGTGCACTGCTCGCGTAGGAATTGTGGCCGCCAAACCATCACAGGCTCGACTTTCTGACGACGCATTCTGCCCTCATCGACTGTTCCACCGGTAGCCTGGAATCCCACGTTCGCCCCGAACAACCGCACACCCTATGCACTACATACCTAGCCCTATACTCAACGGCAACCGTGCCTGATGGCGACTATGTCGTCTAAGACACTGTGCCACACTCCGTCGTTACCCTTGCCGCTAATCTATCCCCGTTGTGAATTTTCTGACGAAGCAAGTGTTACCTGAAAGCATAGCCACGCTCGTCAGTGACAGACGACCACGTTACAGCCGACGCGTCTCCAGATCCTCCTGTAACCCGCAGGACACAAGACCTCCATGGCCAAGCAGCCGCAGCTTTCCTATCGCGACATATTTGACACTGAATACACTTGTTAAGCTCGGGCCATCAGCCTTGACAAGGTGCGATAGTTGTAGCGTCCAAAATGACGGGGCGCCGTTCCATAGCCACACACTATTTGGCCAATTCAACCAAGACGGACGTTCAAATTGACGCAATCGTGTGCGGCTCGATGGAACGGAACGCCTCCGTTCCATTTTGGAACGCGTACAAGATCGCGCCCAAGTCTCTACCCTTGTGCCGATTAACACAGGTCCTGCAAAGACACCGCACAAGCATAGTGCACATGTTTTGGCGCCCTGACTTCGATAGAACTGCAAACTCACGACGATGAACAAACTATAAACCGGCAGTCAGTTCTCGTAGATTGTTTTAAATCAAGTCGCAGTCTTTCAGTAATTATAACACACATGCAAATGTAGTACAGATCATCCGCTCGTGACAAGAAGAGCGTGACTCTATCAGTTTAAATTCACGTAAGTGTTTCTTTTTGGCGTTTCTTTGGCACTCAGAGGCAATAACATATTGCACATTGCGAGACGGCACCCTACTCATCGTATTAGTACCAGCACACACACTGCGTGATGAATACAGAGGCCACGACATTGTATTTCAGTGGCTACATGGGCACTGCACCATCACTGGCAATGAATGTACCGACAAAGCTGCCCGTGAGGCACATGAAGAATGTGAAAGAATCTCGATGCAATTCTAAAGAACAGATGCAGCGCGGCACCTCAGCAGTCTTGCCCATATTATAACTCTAAGAAAATGAAATACACCCGAGTTTACCAACCCACAGATGCAATTACAACTTTTACCGGGTTTTAACGATGAGAAGAAACATTACTGTGCCACCTGCAATTAGGAGTCTCTTTTACAAACTCCTATGCATTCCTAATTGAAATGGCGGCCAGTGCCAAATGCAACACTTGTGGAACTGTGGAAACCACCAGACATCTATTATGTGACTGCCCCAGATGAGAGGAGTGCCCTTCGGACGGCTTTGGGGCGCTTAGACGACAGGCCTTTTACGGAGGAGAAGATCTTGGGCCCGGGGCCTCGTGCGTCTGCTATGTGCAGAGCTACAAGGGCGCTGCTGCGTTTTTTTTTTTTTTAGGTGCACAGGACTGTATGCGATGAACGTAAACTCTGCGATGAACGCTTGACTATGTAACTGTGCAGGGTGTGAACTTCTCTCTTCCTTTTCCTCTTTGAATCCCCTTCCCGCAGTGCAAGGGAGCCTACCGGGCTCAGCCTGGTTAAACCTCCCTTCCTTTCGCGTATGACTTTTCTCTCTCTCTCTCTCTCTCGATTTTTTTTCAAAAGCTGGCACAGAGCGCGACTACAAACTCTTATTGCCCTTTTCCACTCGCCCTGAACTGAACTGTGCGCAACCACTACGTCCCAGCTAGCGGGACCCGAAAAGAGTCCTGCTGCCAGGTTGGTGCGCAGAATATCTGCGTTGCTATTTGCGACACATGCAAAGCATGATCGGTGTAAAAGATGTACAGTCTGGCCAAAAAAGGCAGCCGGCCATCTCGGTCAATCTGCTCAACGCAGTAGCTTGTGCGCGGCTGCTGAAGGGAAGGGAGGCAGGTGAGCGTACGTCTCCAATTCTAGCCCGGTCGTTGCTGCGCGTGGCGCAGCTGAGCGCGGGAGGTAATCTGCGGCGGATACAAGGTTTCTCAGAGCCGAGATGGCTTGTGACTTCATGTGTATTTTGTTCTCGCGCGCCTAACGTTGAAGGTCTCGTAAACTCAAGTTTCGGAGACCCGTTGAAGCTAGAAGCAACACGAAGCGCTTGCTCACTGCTGCTGCCGCTCTTCATCACGCCAGCGTTCTGAGAGCTAGTGTCCACGGTCATCGAGTCCGCGCTGTTCATGCTTACCTCTGTTCGCCTGGCACCATGCTTGTTAAAGTAGTTGGGAAGCGAATGTTTATTGCAATTTATACGGCCGATAAACTACTAACTTTACCTCGTCTGATACTGTTGTTATCGCAATCAATGCATCGCCTTTAGGGAAAAACTGGGACTTTTTCGGATGTCAGAGTCGCCGTGCCCCTGAAGCCCATTGGGGCAGGCTCCACGTTGCAACTCATATTTAGTGCGATAGTATGTAGATATAAAGCTGTGACCGGAAAATGAAGAATCACGTTGACTCTGTGGGTAAAAAAAAAGTAAAGACAAAAAAATTACACCATCTTCCCGTAGGGGAACCCTGAGTATAGTATGCGAAGGAGCCATGGGGTCGACTCAAGTTCCCATTACGCGAGCCCTCGTTGCATCAGTAGCAGCTTCTCGGCGGCGTTGACGTTTCCTTTCGGCTTCGCGAGCCCGAAGTTCGGGATCGGCCTGTCGCCGCTGCCGTTTCGTGGCAGTGGCTCGAGCCCTCTTCTCAACACCGCATATCCACGAAGTGAATGATGATGAGCGGGCGAAGCACCGGGGCATCATTCGGGCAAAACGCCGGAAGCGTTCTCCGGAACCGGACGCGGAAGCGGAAGTCGGCTTCCGGTTCTGGCTTCTGGGAGCCGGAGCTTGCCGTACATGCGCAGTAGGGGTGTGGACGCCGCACGGCGGAGGGAGGGAGGGAGTGACATAGCCCGACCATAAGCTGCTTCGCATCTAAAAGAAAGAGAAAGTTCCGCGTTAATATAAAACAATTGATTGCAATAAACCTGTACGCGGTGATAGCCTACGATTTCAGCACAGGCTCTGTCCACAAAACCGCATCTCAGATGCTGTGCGCGTCCCTCCGCTTTAAAACACAGTTCCCTTGATACACCGATATTCAAGGAAGTTCAGCTCCACCGTGACGTACCAAGGAAATTGGCGAACCGTATTGCCGGATGCATCTATACAAGTCTATATAGGAGTTTGGCAGTTGTGAATATTCCGCTGCATTCCTAGGTTGTCACCAATTATGCAGTGTTTAAATGCGCCCGTTTGGTAAATATGCCAGGTTTATGGCATGAAGTTTATTACTTTACAGTTAATCAGCCTTGATGCATCTTCCACAGGTTAGCGGTATAGCAATGAATGTCTCCTGTTCGCTTCTTCGTCCCCCCCCCCCTTTTTTTTGGTTCGAATACCTACATTTCGCCCACACGGCATTAGGGTAAGGGGGGGGGGGGGAGAATTACATAATGAAGGGACAGGAAGTATGCACCACATATACGAATGAGTATTAGAAGTAAACGAAAAGTGTACAATTAGCATAGCCGGCGCAGTCAGCATGTCAACGAAAACGCGGAAACTTTAGAATTCAGTGACGGGTAAAGACAAGTAAAGGGACCGTGAAACCTACCCTAAAGGCACCCAACCAACCAAAATTCGCGCATAATGAAAGCACCAGTAAGCTGCTAAGTTAAAGCGCAACATACACTGATTATGGCATGTCAAAATGGCAGCGATAACATTTGCATGGGCAGCAGGTGAAAATGATGATGATGATGATATAAACTTTAATTTTCGAGACGGTGTTCCCGAGCGTTTGAGCTGTGGATCACTCTAGGTGGGAGGGTCCCTCATTCCAGGAATCCTCTGGCCGCGATAGCATCCCGGGCTCTGGCGACAAGACGTCGTTGTTCGTCCAGGGCCGGGGTGGAGATCTTGGCCTCCCACGTCTCGGCGAGGAGGTTCACGTCTTCAGACGTTGTATGTTTAGTAACGGCGTCTTCGGGGCGCCACGGGCACTCTAGTAGCAAATGCGCCAGAGTGTCTGGCACGGCGCAGATCGGGCAGTTGTATGTGTGTAGTGTCGGGTGGATGCGATGCATGAGGATCCCATGTGTGTACGTATTGCTCTGCAGTCTTCGGAATGCGGTGCTTTCCTCTTTAGTCAGTTTTGGATGAGGTGGCGGGTACACCCTGCGTC
>NC_051161.1:68439216-68444216 GCF_013339745.2 Dermacentor silvarum
CAAAGCCCCTCCCCCCACTCCCTTCCCCTACCCGCCAACACGATCAGCCCCTGCCCCCAGCAACAAGGATTCTTCCTTCCGCTCTCCTCTACCCGCCACGTGAGTGCGTTTTGAATGACGTCAGCAACAAGTTTGGCAGACGTATCCCCGAAGATCACTAGCAAGCCACATAGGCGCACAACATCTTTTCGGGTGGATTTGAGCCGGCGTACGCTGGTGTACAAAGATAGAAGAGCTGATGAAGTTGAGGCGTGACTCTGACTTGTTTCCACCACGTCTTGCTTTTAATGTTGCCCCAACGCGGAAAACGCCACGCGCTTGGTACGTGACTTACTAGGCGTAGGCTATACTTGTCCAAAAGCTCAGGGAGCTTAAGAAAAATACAAAGAAAGATAAGAAAGAAAGAAAAAAAAGAAGAAGAAAAAGAAAGAAGAAAGAAAGAAAGAAAGAAAGAAAGAAGAAAGGAAGAAAGAAAGAAAGCGATACGTATGATGAGGAGCAACCAGCGGTCTTGCTTAGTAGGCGACCATTTTTGTAGTTTGTATGAACTCGCTTTCTGTACGTCAGTACCTAAAGAAAATAAGGAAAAGTGAAAAAGTAGCACAGCACAAGACAGCATTGAGGTTTCGAGGTCTCCGACACACACTATGTGTCTGCTAGTGCCTTACTGTTTTTAGAAACAGTGTCGGATGGCGTAATACGTAATAGTGCAGATCTTTACTACAGACAACAGATGTTATTGCTTGTGGCATATAAGCTAGGTTTTAACCAACAATTATTCGCAGGCGTGTAGATAAAAAAGAAACCAATAAATAAAGAATCATGAGAATGTATCGTATGAATCTGGTCACCGAAGAATGAAGCCATCGCAATATCGCTGAATAAGCAATATTACAGATCATTACGATTAAGTATAACTTGTTGTCGCTACCGTTGCGGTATGAGATCTTAATTCAACGTGCTTCGGATACGCGCAGATAAAAAAGGTTAACCAATCAACATCCCGTTCATACCTTGCATGAATGCGACGACCAGAAGCTGGTATTCTTCTGACTTCCACATCTCCTCACCCTTCCTGAACTCCTGCCGTTGCCTGCGATGGTATACCCTCGTGTATACGTACACACCTCGTGTGCCTTCTGATAAGGTTCTAATAAAGTGTTCACATATCCCCGCCCTCGTTTTCTTCTCATTTGCTGTGCAAATTGAGGCTTCTTCGCAGAAACAGGTATGTACACGCGCATATAGGTGCGCGTGTCTCGATGTTTATCGAGATAACCAAGACGCACTGCGGGTAGCCACGCCCACAATTTTTTCTTCTCATGATACACTTAGGATGCCTGAGAGAGATACATCGTCGAGATATGTTTCTTAACTCCTAAACTACATAGAGTTGATGAAGTAGGACATCGGTTTTGAAAAGCACGAAAAAAAAAAAATAGTAGCCATGTTTACGGCAGAAGCCGCGGGTGCCCGAAATTCAGGAATTCGCCGGGATGTCGGCCGTGCGATACACCCACCGATTCGTCTTCGGACGGCCGCTTGCGAATTGTGTCCCGCGGAAACCCTGCAGAAATGAGAAGTTAGAGCGGCGCTGCTATATCGAGGACCAGCTCGTTGACTTAACGATGGTTCGCAATCGACGAGTGGTCGGATCATTCCATGCCTCGTGTTTATCAGTGTAGGTGCTGTATCTGATGAGGGATGGTGCGCCGCAGCACCCGAAAAATTAGAGCCTGCAGCCACCGTGGACGCGCCAAGCACTGAGTCACCTCCTTTCCTCGGAATCACTTCCTCCTGAGGCCCTGGAATGCTTCAATGGGCGTTACTCGCAAAGCGCACGAAGCGTTGCATTTCGGCAACGAACCCATTATATGGGGCTCAAATTGCGCTCAGCGTGCCACGAATTTTGAGCACAGTTCGCCGCGTAACATGTTAGGTGGCTCTCTCTCTCTTTCTCTCTCTCTCTCTCTCAATTTCGCCGGACGACATAGTTCTTTGATGCTTCGTGTATGGCTGCTGCCTGTAACTTTATTATACGGTGAACGAACGCGTGCACACATGGTGGGCAAGGCGTACATGCACGTATGAATGTCTGCATCTCTCTGGTTATGTGATTGTAATTTCTTTGCACAAGAATATACAATTAAGACTGAGAGCAGCCGACAGTGTGTCATTCTTGCACGCACTGTGCACTGTTGCTTCGGGTGAATGATGTGAGTAAAGTGTCAGTGGCCTGGACAAGTGTACAATGAGATTGTTAAAAGACGTAGAGAGTGCCCACAGAGCTAAATCAACGCTTGTGACACATGTAGTTCTGTACAGTTACTTACGAACAGACGTCCGTATGTTTTGTTCTCTGGACGGAACTTGAATTAGGCTTGTCTTTCGATCTATTCATTTAACACGTGGAGGAATCTGCACCAATTGATGAGGATTACGAAGTCAATATATTATTTGGTTAGCGGCATAAAGAGACGTTAAGGAAACTCTCCGTCAAGGCGTTGTAGCTCTTTATTAGTTTCCGTGTCATTCTTTAGCTCACTTATTTATTTTTAATGTAATTTATTTCTTTATATCTTGCTGCACAACATCGAGGCATGGAGTAGCTGAAGTATTTTCTACCACAATCTCTCGACAGCAACCCATGTATGACTAAACATTCACGGATGATTACAATACTCCCTAATGCGAATTTTGAGCGCAGCTGCTTAGGTGTTTTGAATTCGCGATATATTGTGGCAAATAATTTGATTCTGAACGACAGAGTCCTCTTGCCGGCGTCGCTGAGCCTCTGCTCGGGCAGCTCGTTTAGCAGCAGCGGCAGACGAAGCATTTCCACCGGTTGCGTCGCTCATTGTTCCCAAAGAAAGCGTGAACACGGGAACGCGCGGCTCTCGCGGAGCGCATTCTCTAGCGGCGGCGGCGCAGGCGAAGTAGCGCATGCGCAGTGGGTCTGAAGCCCACGCCAGCGCTTTGTTTCTACATATTGTATCGGTGGACGCGCTCGCCGCATGCCTGGTCGCCGCCGTGGAGCACGCGTCGTATCGTGCGGCATGCACTCCGCTTTCCTCCTCACCATTTCGTCATACCCTTCTCCTCCGCTTTCGTCCTCGTGCTCTCTTCGCTCTTGCCGTCTTTCATCCCCCGCTGCGCTCCGTGCTCCCTCTTTCATCCTTCGCTGTGCTCGTTCACTCGGTTACGCCCAGGGACGCCGACGCTCACGCAGGAACGGGCGCCCAAGAGCTGCGCTCCTAAAAGGCATAGAAGTATAGCTTGTAATGTAGATGTATACTGCGGTATTTGGGCCAGATGCGCCCTAACGACGCGGCAGATAGCACACGAATGCAGGGAGCTTCATTCTTGGACACAAATATATAATATGCAAACGAAGCAACGATTGGGACATCTTGGTAAAAGTAGGTCGAGGGTTGGGACAGAGTTATTACCGTAATCATTAATCGGCGATCTACTGCAGGTTACTCGTGGATGGGATGTACGCTTCTGAGTGGTCACTTTAGGTGGCTTATTAGTATAGTCAGATTGCGGAGGTTTGGCTCGTCAGCTTTTGTTGTGTATGAAACCGGGTACTCGTCGTAGTGGCAATAACAACAACTACAACGACAACAACAAAACAAAAACAACACATAATAATAATAATAATAATAATAATAATAATAATAATAATAATAATAATAATAATAATAATAATAATAATAATACTAATAATAATAATAATAATAATAATAAATGGAAGTCTGGTGGCCGATTTCGCCATTGACAATGCTTCAGCGCGACCGGTCTGTATTGCGTCTGGCATTTTAAAATGAAGTACAATTCATTTACAACCAAATTCTGTGCCCTTAAGTGACGTATACAAGCTTTCGGAGAGCGTCAAAATGTCCACGTTATCTGGAAATATTTTATCCTAAATCGTTCTTGGAGTGTAAGACTTTGTTGTCTCGCTATCGCATGGCGCAGACTGTCCACCTAGCGGATTTCCGCTGAACTATTACACCAGCCTGAGTCTACGTATGATCTCCCATTCGGACTTCCTTGTTTATTGCACTTGTTGAGCAGCTTCTGCCAAAAGCCTTGAATCCACTGAGTGAGCGACAAAAGTTGCCTCCGGGCTCGTCAGCAAGCTTGCGTAGCACACCTGGGACGCACTCGAGAATCACTGCAACTTAACTCCACATGGACTTCAGCACGCGCGCCGACGACAGTACAAGTCACGCGCGCGGTGGCTCCGAAAGTTGAGCCGAAGACTGTACAGAGTAGAACGTAATACACCTATGAAAACACGGTGGCGTTGCTGACACGTCCTGTCGTGAATATAGACGTCACAGGGCGCGCAGTGAAAGGGGTCCGCAGTAACGACTGCAGCCATGCCAGCAGCAGCAACTTGCTGGCAGCAGCCACAGTGTATATTATATCTCACACACGTCGTGACAGGCCGTTGAAAGGGCGCCTTGCTGCGGCACAGGCGAGCGAGGTATATGTAATCGAGTTGCGCCGCGTGCACCCATTGGAAAATCAAATTGCGCATTCAACCGGCGTCGACCGGAAGACATGACAGGTGGCAAAGCGCGCGGTAAGGAAATCTTTACTCCTCAAAGTGCACCGCGCTGGATTACGGAGATGAAGCACGGAGTCGAGAGGCGGCAAGTGAAAGGCCCAGGTGGCCTTCGGGTTGTGTCGGCTTCGGCGTTTCTGTCCTCTCGCTGCGCCGACGGCATATTGGAATGCCCGCCAGAACCTGGTACACCCTGTGTATCCTCTCCCGCGGGTATAACGGCGGCGCGCTCTGTGTGGTCCCGACTTGTAGCAGAAACGTGCCTTTAGTCTTGTGCCGCTCCATGCGAAGGCGCGCTCAGTTCCCCTTCGATCACGCTACACCTGCGAAGCCTAAAACGACGAGACTAGAGGACGTCCTGCCTCCGCCTTTCCCGCGTGGATAATCAATTGCACGCTTTCGGGCTCGCTTGGCTCTGATTCGT
>NC_051161.1:68449216-68499215 GCF_013339745.2 Dermacentor silvarum
GATGATGGTCAGGACGAGGTGTCTCTCTTTCCCTTATGTCTCGGCGAAAAAAAAAAAAGAATTCTGCTCGCAAGAGACGGGAACAGGCCCTGCGAAAAAGGGCGAGTCAAAGAAAAAATGTGGTTGATCCCTCTTATATAGGAATCGGTATAGAACACGAAAGTGAAACGTGTCTTCACAGAAGTAGTGTAATGTTTATTGCACATTGATATATAATGTCTATTGGTGTTTTGTGGCTAAAGCGCCCTTAGGCGTTGATGCACCCACGCTGACGCCTGGTGGCACGTCTCCTCCATCACGACTACCAACGTCGATGACCATGAGCAACCGTCGTGCATATGGAAGCTGCACTACGCTGCACACGCTAGCACAACGCGAAAGACGAAGCACGTAACTGACACACTAATACAACGCGCAAGACAAAGCACGTAACTGAATCGTCACCGAGTCAAATCAGCGCGTACAGCGCGTCGTAATTGCAGCCTCCGCGATCAACTTCAGAAACATTTTCAGAGCTAATTGCGGAGGCCACGCTCCGCTGTGCTGAGTACGGTGAACGCCACCTAGGTGGCGTTGGTAGTGCTTCTTGATGCCAGCGTCCCTTCGAATGCTGGCATCGAGGCGTCGTAGTGCTGAGACCACCGAAGCGTTCACTGTCGGTGCGCGTTAAGGCCGGAATACATGAAGCGAATAACCGGCGTCCGAGCGAAGAACTTCGTCGGGCGGCGAACGTCCGACGGCCGGCGTCAAGAAATTTGCCGTCCGCAGCCGATCTGCCTGTCCAAACATTTTCGTCGGGTGAACGCCGCCGCCGGAAGCGTCTAGCGCGCAGCGGTGGACGACAGCCAATCAGGAGGCACTAGTTCCGGTCGCAATGCATGCTGGTGTTTCGCGCGCGCGCGCCTTTTCGCGTCGTCTGCAATCGCGTTGGTGTTGCCGTGTCTGCATGTCTCTGCACCGATTGAGTAGTTCCTAGTATGATCTCTCAGGAATCGCGTTGTATTTGTACATCCCATATCCGCTGATCTGCGAGGAAACAGACAAGCAGTGCAAGCTCTCTACAACAACCTTCAACAGAAATCTTTTGATCTCAGAGGCCACATGCTGTCGTCATGCCTATCTCCCGACTTCCCCGATAGATGGCGCTGGCATCGGATATTTCTTTCGCTAGGCTTAGACGCGTTCGAAACGAGAAGCGATCTCGAAAACTACTCAAGGTTATCCATAATACTCTGTCGTCGAAGCGGCCTGAGACTAAGCGAAAGCCGTTTACGCAGTCATTTGCTTCCAACTAAGTGAATTCTACAAGGACAACGCCAAATTCAGTTCGAAGCGGGCGGCCGGGACCGCCGCCAACACGGCGGCCAACGCGCGGCGGCGTTCGCCGCATGTATTGCAACACAGCAAACATCCTGCGTCGTGTCGCCGCGTCGTTACTTGACGCGTGAAGTTCGTCGAGAAAGTTCGCTCCATGTATCCCGGGCTTTAGTGTCATAATGCAGTACTTCTCTTTTCTGCTCGTAGGCGGCGGCACCGCCCCGAGCAAGAGCGCGGGTACACGGAGGAGTGTTAGATATATAAGGCGCGTCTGTGTAGCTCTCTGCAAATGCGTTTGTGGCGCAATGGGTTAAACGCTCGGCGATCTATCGTCGCGGACCGAGAGGTCGTGGGTTCGATTCCTAAATTTTGCATGTTTGTGGAACTTTTTCTTCTGGTTTCTTTCTTTGTATTATGTTCTATGACGTATTTCCGTGACGGAAATACGTCAGTGAAGTCTTGGTGGACCCCGGAATAAAACACTTTCGTGTTAAAAGAAGCGCGGAAGGACCACCGCGCTCGTGAAGTGAGTTAATATTCAGCCTCACAAGAACAAAAGGCCTGCATCTACTTTTCTATTCTTTTCACAGGAAGAGAAGGGGAAGGATGAGTCGAGACGTTTTTAGCCAAATATGGGTCAAGCGTGCGCCACCGCCTGTCGCGGCTCGCGAAACGCACTTACCTGCCCGGTGCGAGCGACGATTGCCATCGTTTAGTTGTATTCCAACGCGGGCACCGAAATAGAAAGTATGTCAACTAAAGAAAGAAAAAAGAAAACAAATTTGGTAACAGATGCATATAGTTGCATTGCGAACGTGACGAGCGAAAAACACTCTCCATGCGTTTCTCTCGAAGTCGAGTGCTACAGATGTTCAGTGGTTCAACGTTGTCACTCGCCACTCTGACTTAGCTGCTTAGCGGCATTACGTCCTGCTGCTAAGCGCGAGTAAAATCTCTATATAAGAAAAGTACCGCCATCTACTCTTTTCTCCGCCGCCTCCTCTCCTAAAGCGCTTGCTTTTTTCTTTACTTTTTGCTTGCGAAAGCCAAGTCGATGGTGGCGCACCTAGAAAGTCCACGTTGAAGCTTTCAGGCTGGGCGCGTGCCGCCGCCGCCGCCGGCGACTGCGGCTGCGCAGAGGACTTTCAACATGGCTCAGAGGCGGAAAAAAAGAAAATATAAAGAAGTGAAAAGCGCGCGCTATCATCGTCCAATCGGAGATGCAGGAGAGAGAGAAGCGGCGTTTATCAAAGGATGGCGGTACTTTTCTTATATAGGGACTTTAAGCGCGAGGCCTCGGGTACGACTTCTGGTGTTGAATATTTTCAGCGCTGTTAAAAAAGAACAGCAACGGAACAGGAAAGGGTTCCTTTCCTGCTCCCATCTGGCTTTACCAACGGCACGCTAAACACATCTCGAGAGGCATTCAGCTTTCCCATTGGCTAAGGAGTACTGCAGCTTCCACAGACCTACAAACGACTTGCGAGATTGAGTATAGGCTGTCTATGGTGAAATGGTACAGCACAGGGCTTCTGTGCTGGGAAAACCGGGTTCTTAACCAATCACAGGAGCAACTTGATCACTGGGTACGTCACTCTTGGGATGTGGTACTCTTGAATGAACCTGTATGACCACCTGTGACTAACTCAGCGATTAACACTTGACTGTGTAACTGTGCAAAGTGTGAACTTTCTCTCCTCCTGCCCCTTTTTAAAACCCCTTTTCCCCCTTGCCCAGTGCAGGTTAGCCTACTGGGCTCAGCCTGGTTAACTTCCCTGCTTTCCCTTATGACTCCTCTCCTCTCTCTCTCTCTTGATGCCAACGCATATATATATATATATATATATATATATATATATATATACATACATACAAGTGCTGCCGTATGCATTGTCTACGAATAGCCAGTAGAATGAGAACGATCCTTCACTACATACTCACGCCTGCTACACGTGTAATACAAAGCCCTACGACTGCGTTTCTTGGGAACATCGCCCGAGGGCCACGTTTATGCACCTATTTAGGGTACGCTCACTGTACAGCAGTGCCAACTGGTGACCTACGAAGGGAACTACTAAATACATGCAACTCATTCGAGCTGCGAAAATAGAGCCACTTGCAGATTAGATTGCCGACGCGAGAGGTGCGCAAATTTGGGAAGTCCGCGCACTTGACACTCTTATAGCGACCGTGACCTGACCACTTACGGCCAGCTTCGCGGTTTCGTCCACTGCTGAGATATCTAGGCCCATTGTAATCCCGTTCTCCCACTGAAAACTGTAGCCGTCACACATTCTTGCTACATATACAACCATGGACATGATTACAGTTTTACAGTGTTTGCTACCGCAGTAACAAAAAATCGTTGGTCCTTCCACACCGTGAAGATGGATGATAAGCGAAGCTTGTCCCTTTGTATACCTAACCATCCCCTTTGCCATCAACATTCTGTTTACTGAAGTGTACCATTGTGATTAACGAGATGTGCATTGTGTGGATACTGGTGACATCAATGACGACAAGTTGGCAGTGAAACACACTCTTATTGAACATCGGAAACTTCACTGGTCAATTTTGTGAAAGTCAGCAGAGTACCCTTGTGAACACTGCGGTATACTGCGAGGGGTTCGTTCATCTCGATGTCACACATGTTGTTTGCAAATGTCAAATCTACACACGTACGTCTTATAGTAGTGGTTATGTTCACAATGAATGGCTCATACCCCCTTAAGCAATGGCTCATACCCCTGTAAACGCGGCCTTCCCGTTACGACGACAGAAGCGGAGTGAAAATATACGTTGGAATGATATGAACGCAAACGGCGCCGCCTGCGGAAGACGACGACGACGAACGCGGGAGCAATGGCACGAGCGCGTTCGCGCGGTTGCGCCGAGCGGCGCCAAAGTGCCTGCTGTGGATGAAGACGACGACGCTCGAGCCATTGCTGATTAGGATAGTTTCTGCGTTACATCGCCGGCGCAGGCTAGCGTATACAAGCTTCGCTTGAAAACGGCGAAAATAAGCATAAACGTGCGTTATAGGCAAGCGAGACTGATAGACTCACTGTGCATTTGCACCTTCGAGATACAACAGGATGCCATTATTGCAGGAAGCAAGTATAAGTGCGTGTGCGCGCATGTCTTCGCTTGCGTTATCCACTATAGTCGTTTACGTGCAAATCCACTGTAATTTTTCCCATGTAATTGTTTCGTTCGCTCATCAGACGTCGGTGAACCCTAAAGTGCTGCTCAGGAACCCGTTGTAACAGAAACAGCAGCAGTGAAACTAACTCGATGCCTTTCTTTTTTCTTACCTCTTATTCTCATGGTAACCTTGGATGGGCAAGCGCAGCGTAGCAATTCCGTGCAGTGGATGAAACAGCTAGCGTCCATTCATTATCGGAACTGTTCACCAGGCTACTGGTTGTATTTACCTGCGCATTCCAAAGAACACGTCCAAGCCGCCGCTGCCTCTGATGGACCATGCTGTTGAGAGGTTCAGTGCAATTACTTTGCTCGGCTTGACTGGTCCTCTCAGCATTCGGCGGCACGCACAGGGTTGTATAAGCGCTCATTACAACCTCTCTGCGTGGCTGACACGCAGGATGCATAAAAGGCAGACATGTTCCGAAGATCCGCTCAAGGAAAGATGTACGCATGCTCTCTTAGTGGCATGCAACTGATATTTTATCCATCGTGCGACGGAACGCAGAAGCAGCTTCAAGAAATGCAAGGTGCGGAGTAAAGTAGCGGTAACCTTTGCTTCCCACCGTCGTCTTTGGGGCGACATATTAACAACATGACATGAGTGGCGGCACGCCTCAGGTGCTTTGAACAAAGGCAAGAAAATGTTCTTGAAATAAGCTTTCAGCAGGATGTGTACTTTTTTTCGTGATGTGTTCCTGTTTCCTCACTTCCCTGCGTTGTGCCCTGTTGTTCAGATATGTTCCCTCACCAACTAGCCAAACTTAGAACCGTTTTCAACTGAATGACGAATCGTGAAAGAGAGAATGTGGGAATGTGACACTTCCTCAGAACTAACAGGCAAGTTGAAAGGGACGGGCTCGTGAGCTGTCTATTTATAGTCTACACCATATTTCGCTGTTAATGTGTGCACCACCAAGCAAGCAAGGAATTAGCATGCCCTGGTTGAGCTGGTCCCACTGAAAGGCACGCCACAAAGCGGGGAACTTGCTTCAACAAGTGGTTTTTCTTTAAAAAAGGACCAATTTGCACAGGGGAGTTCCTCCTACGTTCAGATTGTGCCTGGAGCAGTTCGTCATCGCAGCACTGCACTGTCGATCCTTGACACCTTTTAGGACCAATAAGATTTTCATTGTTTCACTCAGTCGTTAATTTCTTATGTTAAATTAAAGTAGCAACCATAGGCTGCATGGTACGGGATCTCAGAGCCGTGAGTTTACGAACCAGGTGGCCGGGCCGATATACGCTTATCTATTGAAGAACTTATGAATGAGTAAGAGAGTGAGTGAAAGAGGTACAGACAGAAGAAAAGATAGAGAAGTGATTGATTGATTGATTGATTGATTGATTGAGTGATTGAATGAGTGAGTGAGTGAGTGATGAAGTTAGAGTGAGGGAGGCTTTATGTGAGGGAAAGTAGGAGCGATGGAGTGCTTGCTTTAAATGATGCAATTACTCAAGAAAAAAGCAACTCTCTTCGTCAAAATGCCTTTCGCTGCACCAACGGTAGTCAGGTGTATAAACCATTTAATTTCGAGAGAGAAGATACTAGTCTACCGTGAGGGAAACAGGATATATTAAATTGCAATTCTTCATAACCGACAGCAATTACCTCCAACCTAACTCAGCGTTCTTTAGCAGAGCATCTTCATTTGGCGCTCCACGTGCGACATCCAGGAAGTCGTTGGTCGCGGAGAGACGCGTGCAAACGCGGCAAAGCAACAAAGGAATGGATTATTTTATTTTTATTCTGAGAGCCATGCTGGTAAAACGCTGCAGCAACGTGACCTCCGCTGCTGCGTGACGTTCATTAGAGCATCATCCATCACGGGAGGCAATCCAGGCGCGACACGAGCTGGCTCTGCGATTTGGAAGTTTCTTGCGCGTGCAAGCCATCCCCGTGCGCTTGCGGACCAGCTACTCGTAGATCGATTTTTTTAGCCTTCCCCACGACAGTTGTTCTCGTCCTTTCGTTTTCGAATGAATCTGCAGAATCTGCGGTCACGGAAGAGGCAAAAGAGAACGATCGATATGGACGGATGCGCCTGAGCAGAGCGAATTCTACGCAGCTTCAAATCGTGTTTCCTGCAATGAAATTTAGGACGTTCTTGGATCGAGATCAGTGGTGCACGTGGTGGAGAGGGGGGAGTGGGCTAGGCAATGTGTCGGGGTCAGAACATCACGCAAAATTTTAGTGATCCCTCTGAGAACAATGATAAGCAGGTTGGAATTAGACGTAAGGCCCCTCGTGGAAATTAACAGCACGTTGTAATTAGTATTCTTTTGTATTATTCTCCCGCATTTATTTCAACCAAATAAATAACTAACCAATTAATAACTTATTTATTCATTTATTCAATAACTAACTAACTAACTAACTAACTAACTAACTAACTAACTAACTAACTAACTAACTAACTAACTAACTAACTAACTAACTAGCTAGCTAACTAGCTAACTAACTAACTAACGATTATAATTGGGTAAGTAACTAACTAATCGTTATTTATTTCACTATCTATGCATATTACTTTACAAACCCTTGTTGCAACTACTGCCTTCCTTGCATTGTTATGTCTATTTTGGAGAGGAAGTTGCACTGCAGACTTTCACTTCGGGATCTCCTCTTTTGTAAATATCCCGTAAGGTATGTTTCTGTCCCAATAACCCCCATTCTGATTCGGATTAGCGAAAATTCCGTGACTATACTTTCGGGCTATGTCACGGCTAACCATGGATTGAGATGGCTAACCATGGACGGTCCAGCTCAGTGCAAGCAAAAGAGCAAGCTAGATACGGTACGAATTGTGCAGGAGAGGCGGAGAGACAAACGCTTGGCTTGCGACATAAAATGACCTGGACCTTCGTATCTCGCATAGTGGACGTGCGCCTTAGAAATGATAAACGCATCAGTCGTTACTACTACAACGTACGTGCTCTGGTATCTTCTTGCGCATCTCTGCGGCACAAATGAATAGCTGGATATGTTTGCTCCAAGGATATGTTTTTTCTTTTTTTTTCAAAAAAGTTCGGTTGAGCGCCTGAATGTGCGGGCATCACTGCGGATATGACTTGAAAGCACTCCACCGCAATTTCGGTCACGTCCCGTGGCTTATCTGAACATTTCTGACTCCTGCAGCCCCACAGGTGCTTTTAAATTAGCGTGATTATTTTTCTGCATCCGCATCCGCCCCATTTTTCTCTGTCGGCGCCATCTCCGACTTCGACGCTGTTTCGTAAGCGTTTGCCTTATCTCTGGGGAGAGAGAAAGATGACAGCGGGCAAAAAGCTCTTCTTATTTTTGACATATTCCTGTTGCCATAATTATTTGTAGGATTAATACGCAGGACCATATGTCAAGTCATTTTGCGCTCTCAGTGCATATGACCTAAGATGTGCAAAAAAAAAAAGAAAGAACTGCCACTCAAAAGAGAAAAAGAAATGGAAGGAAAAAGGAAGGAAAAAGGAAAGTGGAAACAAAAACAAAACCGTTTAATGGACAGACTATTGGCCCAGTTTTGCGCCATCTGCCGTCTGGCCATTAGTACACGAGACCTTCAGATCAACTTAAGGATAACGCGCGATGTCATGCGTGTATACGCAGCTCTCTCACAATCGCCGTAGAATGATTACGTTTCGAAGAATACGGCGCGCTGCCTGGTCCATCACCTGGGACTGCCGGCGCAAGTTCTAAGCCGAGACTAAGTCGTTATACCGAAGGTTTGCCGCATTCATCATTGTTTCATATCACCGGGCAATTTCATAAGGCTATGGAATTTCTCATTAGGGCCCCGCATCTTAATCAGGACCAGCTGCCTATAGTACCCGCATAACTTGGAGTGGAAACCGCGAAGGACGTTCTCGCGCGTCGTTTAAATATCCGCTCGCGGTGCTCTGAGTGACCTTAACACATAAAATTTGCCACGCTTTTCACTGGTCTAAAATCGACCGTGGAGAAACCTAACCTTGGCTGCGCGTTTTGCCTCGTCGCTGCAGCTTATTAAACCGATTATGGTCGTCTAGTCAAGCAACCAACAGGTGTTCCGAGATGATTTTCATATCACCTTATGCATCCATTCAATATGAATTTGCACGATGCCAAAGCCTGAGCGTTGCCTTCATTTCGTAAATGTCCCAGAATAAAAACGTCATGTTCGCGTACCTGTAAACATTAGAACCATATGAAGTCGCGCGCTTGCGAAGAGTGCACATGCATACTGGAACAAATGCAAGTAGAGAAAACAATGGCAGATGTATTCTAAGTATATGTTCCATGACCATTTTTCCTGGCTCTCTGCCTTATCATGCCTACATGCTTTAAAGCGAAGCAGTCCTTCGCCCCCCCCCCCCCTCCAATTTTTTTTTTCTTTTTTTTTTAACGTAAGCTGGACCAATCTCGGCAACAACGTACTCAAAGGTGGTTACTTCATGGGCCAATCCTGGTACCAGTGCACGATATAAGTCATCGCCAGGGCTATAATGGGGTTTGTGACGCGGCCCGATCCCCGATTCAGCACAACGTCACCTGCACGCGCACGCCTCATCTCATAACATTAGCCAATAGAGTTAAACAATGCGTCCCCAGCATCATATCTCAGTAGGCCTACCGGGGTGTGAACTATCTGTGAGCTGTCGTTTGAGTTTGATAATCATGCCCCAATGGGGCCTGCTTTCTTTCTTGTTCTTTCTTCTTCTTCTTTGTTTTTCTTTCTGTCTTTCGCTTAAGTTTCAGAACTGCAGCGGTTGCACTTGCAACCACGATGGCGTTCTACGTCCGATGCATGCGTTACTGCAATAATGAACTGCTTCTCAAGGCGGCAAAACAACGAGCGAAACGGTACGGCTATATATCTGAACATGAGAGAGCGGGTGCTGCGTACACCATTAAGTGGACAGCCAAGCCGCAGTTGCGTTGACGAAGTGGTGCGCTGTCCTGAAGCGAACAGCGTTTCCGGCACTCCTGAAGGACGTGTAACGTATATTCCATTTGGGCAAACGCAATATCACTCTGGCGCACGCATACGCGCGGCTCTTGTTTGTGGAAGCTTGACACGCGCGGAGGCCGTGAAGAGCCCCACGCCCAGCCGTTATTTACAACGGCGCGCCCAGGTCGCAGGGGGGCCGGAGAGGGTAAATATTTACTCCCTTCTTCCCTTCCTTCGTACTCTCTCTCTCTCTCTCTCTGTCGGAACCTGCGTATCATATGTCAGCCCCTGGCCAGCTCGTCCTGTTTACGCCGTCGCACAACACGATGTCGGGTAGCGCTGATGAGCGTGGCGGGGTCTGCATCCATCAAGGGTGCTGTCTCGCGACCAATGTTTCTGGTGGCTCACGTGTTCCCTCTGGTCGGAGATCATGCTGGGATGTGGGCGTGCGTTCCTTCTTTGTTCTTTCTTTTTTTTCTTCTTTTTTTTTGCGAAAACCGCTGTCTTCAACAGTGCGTAATCGCTTCTGTGTGATATTGGTGTTGCGTGCACAATCTTATTCTGTGTGCACGTGTTGCATGTTTTGGTTGCAGAATGTCCGTGAATCACTCGTTCTATGTTGTCGGCCAGGTTCCAGTCAGTCATAATTCAAATGAGACGATCACTTCGTCTTCGCGAGAAGGAGGAGGGGGCTCAGGTGTGGTTGAAGGTTTGTGGGAAAGTGGTTTGCGTACCTACTGTAGATTATACAACTGGGACAGTACAAAAAGCCAATGCGTGCAGCAGGATTCCAAGGACGGGAACCTGCAGTACCTCCAGATAAAATGATTACGCGGTAACAAATGCCATAAAAGGCTGCATTATCCTAAAGGTAGAGGCAGTTTAGTTGTAGACGGAGGAGTTAGCGCTGTTGTTAGCGCCTATTTGGTGTAGTGTTGCCATTTAGTATATAGTAAATAATTTACCCAACGAACCTATTTATGGTAGGGGTAAATGTTAGGATATGAACAACCGGCACGTTTGGTAAGAACGTTACGCAATTTGTATTGTTCTCTTACTCCTTGACACGCTTTTAGCTCATCCAGCATTCACCAACGCTTCCTCAAAGCTATCTCCTAAATTGTGCTTTGGTCGGCGCTCATGTCCGGGCGTGACCGACTGAGAGAAGGATAATTGACGATTACCACAGATAACAATAAGTCTTTAAATAAAACCCCCCAAAGCGTCCTACTGAGGAGTTAAGTTCACGGGCAACATTTTAAACAATATATGTAGATTATTATTGCTGCGAACCTGTGCTGTTGAATCACAGTTTGCGAATCTGCGTGCCCCGTAAGAAGGCTTTTGTTGTTCCCTTTATAGTACGCACTTACCATACGTCACAGGCAGGCATTCCTTCCGTCAAAGTGTCCAAGCATAATTATTATTTAGTAACATCATCTTGCGGAGTAGCGCACACCCTGTACAAGAAGAACGTAAAGAAGTAAAAATATATCAAACGTACTTAACTATAATGTAGGCAAAAGAATTTGCCCAGCGATGATAATCTCCGTACGGAGAGGCGCTTGTGTTGCTATTACGTGTTCACAAAATCGCCCTAGCGAATCTTCAATATCGGCGCCGGCCACGAACGGCCACTCAGGACATGTCTTCGGGGCGAATCCATAAATTTCCTGTCGGTGGTGCACCGAAAAAAAAAATAGACAAACGCAACTACCACAAAAACTGAACACGTCTATCGGCCACTGTCTATAAGAAGAAGCGGCATGCCGACATGCTTTCGCAACGCACATGTTGTCGGTTCTCGCAAAATGCGTGAGCCGTAATTTTCAGTCATTGCGAGCGCGTGCGGTTCTTTGCCCGGAGGCCACTTGTCTCCTTAAAGAAGTAACGCGGAGACAAGCGTTACGACAGGAGCGGAAGGAGGAGCTTTCACTACGGGCATACGTCTTGAACGGCTTTCCTATCTTATTTTCTTTCGTTTTTCGCCATGGTGTCCTCTGTGCTCGCTCTTGCTTCGTCGCTCACACCAGCCTTCACACGTGGCGCTAATATACCAGGCGTTTTCTATTTGGAATTAACAATTTTTCCTCTAGAAATCATCCGGGGGAGAAAGCGCAACTTATGTTCGTTTAGCTGTATTGCTCGAATAGGCCGAAACTACTTGACCAAGAATTCGAAAAGCATAACTGACGTATTAACAATGTTTCCCTAATAAACCTATTTAATTTATCACATTACGGCACTTATTGCAGTTTATGAATTGAAGCCAGTGATGTCTCATGACACATTCATTTGGAACAAATTTTGGAACTACTACCAGTTTGGAGATAAGCGTCCCCAAACTTGCAGTAAAATACATTGTTGGTTTCCTTGCGTTAATTTACACAAAATGCATTCTTAAGCTCTACAGTACAAATTTAACTGAAATACCAAAGAACATTGTTGCACACTTTGGCAACGCATATCTCGAAACAACTTTCATCCGCTGAATTTGTTCGTAGTGGATATGCCTTTTGAACTTAGCGGCTGCAATTCGTAAATAGCAATATCTTCCCTAAAGTAATTAGTGAAGAATTATTTAGTGGTAATCTGTTAATATCCGAATATTCATTAAAATGTTTCTGCAAGTACTGTCAGCCCCTTAGAGTAATTCAGCTCAAGGAGTAGAACTGCGATATCGGTGACAAGCGATTTTTCAAATTTTACAGCGAAGCTCTTCCTGCGGACCCTGTGCCGTCGTCGGTTCGCTAAAGACCACGTGACCTAGCGGGAGAGGAGAGAAAAAGAAAAGCTACACCCTGTGAGAATGTTGTGACAGGGTGCAGATGAAAAGGAGAACGGGGAGCGGGTTGACGTAAGTGGCGCCGTCCAATACTCTCGTTGGAGGGGGAGAGCGTGAGGCGCGCCAACCAATGGTGGTGTAGGAAAAAAAGTAGTTCAGCGGAGGTGTGGGGTGTTGGAGGAGTTCGCGTTAGCGTTGGCTGTAGATAGAGAGTTTTGGTCAAAGACTCTTGTCTGGGAACGCCGAAAAAAAGAAAACGTGGGGAACGTGCTAGGAACGCCGTCGCCTGTGGTCGCCGACGCGTCCCATCCCCCGCAAGTATCGCCGTTCGGGCCAGCCAAGCGGCCGCGAATGCACAGTTTCGCTGTTCAACCATGCTCACGGAATGGAAGAGGCGCTGATTTTTTGTTTACTCTAAAAAAAAAGTTAATTTCACTTCGTGAACACGGAGAGAGAGAGAGAGAGAGAGAAATTTATTTACAGAAAGGCAGAGAGGTCGGCCTGAGCTGTAACTTGCTCTGGCCTGCTACTCTACACTGGGGAGAAGGGACGGGGAGGAAAAGGGCTGATGGATGATAATGATAAGAGGAGGAGGTGTGTATGTACAATTTTACAACGTTGTGGCATCTCTAAAGCCGTGCGTCTAGCCCAGTGGCTTGTAGAAAGACTAAAGCGGCACTGGTTATCATGGCTGCGCTGTTTTCATTGGGCCAAGGACCTAAAAGAAACTCGTCTGATAGGGGCCTCTTATGGACTTCTGCAATTGAAGAGACCAGTTTCTGTCGTTCTTGCGCGTACGCGGGACAAACGCAAAATATATGGTCAAGTACTTCTGGTACCTGGCAGTATTCACAATTGGGGCTAATGCCACTGCAACCAATCATATGTCTGTAACGATTCGTGAATGCGACACCAAGGCGTATCCGGTGCACGATGCTTGATTGGCTTCTTTTGAGCTTGTGAGGAATGCGGTATGTCATTTCTGGGCCCCATTTATGCACTCGCTTGTGTTGATGATCTGGTTGGGTCCAGTGCTGCAACGTACAATTGCGTATTACGCAACGAAGTAGGGCATTTGTGTCTGTCCGTGAGAATGGAATGCGTACTTCAGTCGCATTATTTGAAGCAGCTTTCGCTTCAGCGTCTGCCTGCTCGTTCCCTATCACACCACAGTGCGAAGGTATCCATTGAAAGGTGATAATATGGCGATTTCTATTTGCAAGGTCGAGAAGCTCTGCGATTTCTATAGCAATTGAATAATACGGGCCCCGCCTGAGAACAAAGTCAATGGTTTGAAGAGCTGGTTGGAATCACAGAATATCGTCCATGCGCGAGGAGGCTCCTTGGAGAGAAAGCGAAGTGCCTCCCGGATAGCAGCAAGTTCTGCGGCAGTTGATGTTGTCCTATGGTCTAGTTTAAACTGCCGTGCGACGATCATATGAGGAATGACGAAGGCTGCAGTGGAGGCATATGGTGTGACAGAGGCATCCGTAAACACGTGTATGGTATTACCGTACTTTGCATAAAGGTGACACAGAGTAAGCTGCTTAAGGCCAATGGATGCAATGGACGTCTTTTTTGTAATGCCGGGAATCTGCAGAGCAACAAACGGTTTAGGCAGAACCCATGGGGGTGTTATCGGAATACAGTCGGGAGAAAATCTTGACGGTACAATATTCTGATGACGCAATAGAATCCTTGAAAAGCTGCAACCTGGCTGTATGGCAGGGAGCGATGACAAAGGATGGTGTTTGTGTCGTGTCAACACGCGGAGGTGCAGTCGAAGAGGCTCGCAGATCAAGTATACAGCAATCGGGCAAGCACGAGCTTCCGCTATAGTTCCATTGGTTGACGTGCATCGTGGGAGGCCCAAACATGTGCGCAATGCTTGAGCTTGAATGCTCTCCAGTGTGCGCACACAACTAAGTCCCATGCTGGAGAGCGCTGGCATGCTGTACCGTATATATCCTATGAATAGCGCTTGGTACAGTTGAAGTAGCGATGACTCCGAAGGGCCCCATCTTGTTCCTGCAACGACGCGAAGGACGTGAACGAAACTCTTCAGCTTTGTCTTCATTGCAGCGACGTGTCTTGACCAAGATAATCCCCGGTCTATGACTACGCCAAGGAATTTGTGGTGTGTTACTGCAGGTATCGCTGTTCCATTAACAATTATGGGATACCTGGTCATTCGTTTTCGCGTGAATGCAATCACGGAACATTTTGCTGTTGAGAGCTGAAGGCCTTGACGCCGCAAATATTTAGCTGTGATTGTCACTGCACGTTGGAGTCTAGCACGCATTTGGGGACGGGTAGCTCCAGATGCCATATGCATATGTCGTCCGCATATGCGCTAATCTTTACCGTGTTAGGAAGTTCAGATGCAAGACCAATCAGTGTAATATTGAAGAGAGTTGGACTGAGAACTCCCCCTTGTGGAACACCTCGGTGGATATCGTGCTGGCCGGTGTCGCCATCACTTGTCGACATGTACACGGTGCGGCCACTAAGATAGCTAACTATCCATGCATATAGCCGGCCACCGACGGCTAAATCTTCCAGTGCATCAAGGATTGCATAATGGAGAACATTGTCGTATGCACCCTTAATATCCAGGAAAACAGCTCCAACTAACCGGCGGCGACTTCTTTCCTGTTCAACAGTGGAGACCAAGTCGATAACACCGTCGATCGAAGAACGGCCTCTTCTGAATCCATTCATAAAATCAGGAAAGCAATTATTGCTCTCTAGGAACCACTCCATCCTTGACAAAACCATTCTTTCCATTACTTTGCCGACGCAACTGGCTAAGGCGATCGGTCTATAGGAGGAAAGCTCGTTAGGGCATTTCCCCGGTTTAAGTAATGCTACAATGCGACTGCACTTCCAACTATCTGGAACATTTCCAGACTCCCATGTGGCATTATAAAAAGATAGAAGGATACGTCGTGCTTCTGTGCCAAGATGGTGGAGTGCAGCGTATGTGATTCCGTCAGGTCCTGGTGCCGCTGAGCGTCGGGAAACAGTAATTGCAGCGTCAAGCTCTTGCATCGTAAAGGTACTTCGAGTCGCTCATCGTGAACACGGGTTACGCGCAAAAGCGGATGGATGCCGCGAACATGCACAACGAGCACCCTGGCGTCGAAGCACAAACGGAAAGGGCGCGAACGTGGCGATTCTCTTCTCCACTTCCTGGCGCCTTCCTCTTCCGGCGCTCGCTTCCCTTGCGGCGACAAACAATCTCGCCGATTTGACAGACGGGGCATCTATACGGTTCCGCATAAGAGAACAATCTATATTAACGGAAGCAAGTAGTGTGGTCATCAGCAGCCGGTTATGATCAGCGTTTGTTCCATCCCGCTTCAAGTTCATGGTATACAGCCCACTCGCTCTGTTGGACGAACTCGACAAGCCACCCACTGCAACGTTGGCGGTGCCGATTCGGTCCAGTTTCAGCAGTCTATGATAACTGCAATGTAGACAACTAAACAATATTTTAAAGAGCCCTTTATGCAGTTTTATAGAGAGTCTGAGTGGTCGCTTTTTCAATGTTTGGTGATCTGAGATAATAATGGTGAGACGATTTCCCCTTGAAGAAACTTTTGCGAAGACTCTGTGCACGTGCCGTGGTCTTCAGTTGCCAGGTTTAGATAATCTTCTCGACGAACGCGCCGGTTTAAATTCGGTCTCTCTCCACTATCTTCAAACTGTCCAGTAAACTGGACACGGGGATTATCATTGCAATCGTCACAAGTTTCTTCTTTCTTCAATTACGTTCAGTTCAGTCAAGATAATTTCTTCAGATTGTTCATTCAGATGCGCGAGAAGCTACTGAAGGTATTTCCAGTGTTACAGTATTACACGAAGAGCGGAAGAGAGGCTGTATTCTCGTATGATCACATTCGACCATATATAGTTTTGCGAGCTCACATCGTGCGCGATGCTGCGCTGTAGCGAGGCGCCCTTCTCGACTTCACGAGGAAGTCGAGAAAAGGAAGAATAAACGCACATAACTCTGGGGCCGAATTCAAAAAGCTTTTCGCTCGTAAGTGCTCCTTGCCATTGACCGACAACATTCAATGTTATGTCCAGCATCACGATTGCTTGACATTTGCTCTCACGGGCTATTCTAGCATAATATCTTTTTGTGAATACGGGCCCTGATTCGCTATTATGCGCGGATTGAAAGGTGAACGAAGATGCAAGGGTAACTGAAAGCGAATAGTGAAATAGGAGCAGTTATAATGACACTGAGCTCAGTCAGGGTTGCAAGTGTAGCTTCTCTCCTCCTTTTTTAGAGCGTAGCTCTTTAGGCGCCCGTTCCTTCGGCGAGCGTCGGCGTAACCGAGCGAACGAGCACAGCGAAAGATGAAGCGAGCGCGGAGCGCACCGGGCGATGAAAGACGCGAGGAGGAAGCAGAGAGGAGGGTGCAGCGGAACCATGAGGCGGAAAGCGGAGGAAGAGGTTACGGCGAAAGGGTGAGAAGAAAAGCGTAGTGCGGCGACGATGACTACGAGATGTCGCCAGAGTAGCGCGCCTCGTCTGGGAGGTCTGTCGGCGGAGGCTGCTGTGAATCGCGCCCACGCGTCACGCACGCGCTGGCTCTCGCGATCTCCAGATCAGCAATGCAGTCGCGCCACCACTTCGCTCCGTTTGCAACGTGTCGCACGAGACAGATTGTCCGCGCCAGCCAACATATCGCGATATGAAAACGCATATAGAGCTTCACTCAAATTTCGCATTAGGGAGTATCGTAATCATCGGTTAATTTTTTTTCTTTCTTTTTTTCTTACAGCCACACACACAGAGAAGCGACAGTAGGAAGGCAACACTAAGCGATTCGGGCAGGCTTGTCAACCGAAAAAAAAAATGAATTAGTGCCCAAGAAATCTCGTGCAAGCGTTCGTCGGGACCATTCTTCTGGGATCCTACACTGCTACTCTGGGTCATTGATCCCTTCTTCCAAGCGTAGCGCACATCAAAAGCCTAGGCGTCCTGTGACATCGGTTGACACGAAGAATCTCCATTTGCTATAGTACTATGGGAAGTTGGAAGTTGAATAATGGCGCTACAACAAAAACATTGGCAGGATATCTGCTTGCTTCGCTGCAAATAACGCCGAAAGACAATAGTCTTCTGCCGCCCCTGATACGTAACATCTTCACTCCTCCCATGATGGTTGCAATGAAGGTTTTGCTCAATTCATTTCAACTTTCCCGCGTTCGCCCTGCTTTCGCGCCATCTGTTGGGACCTTTAATTACTGTTGGCTTAAAGTCGGCTACAGAGCTGCGGCTTCAGTCGGCTTGTTTTTAACGCGTAGCGTGTCTTGGACACCATTTATAAAGCGTTGATTTTTCATTTACCAACGTAAATACCAGTCCTATGTGTACTCTTAATTAAATGAACGCTGCGAATCACGGTTATGTACATATATTTTGCCTGAAATAGGCCTCAGATTTCCTTTGCGATGTATAATGTTGACGTGTATGACCCCGTGCCACCAGTGCTAGTAGCTTGGCTGTTTGGCCAGGTGGTTGAATCGAGTGACAGACAGACAAAGTTTTTCGCGTTCAGGTAGCCCAAGAAGGACTATCGTCTTTAATATTGGTTCCACCGACAAATTAGGCACGCGGTATGGGCTACTGCTCCTCCTGGCAGGTGACATAAAATATCGACACGTCATCTAAATCGTAGACGGCCCCCATATTACTAGTAGTGGACAGGCTTTCCAGAATTGTTGCATTGATCAGAGCGAACGACTTGCGGTATCAAATATTCTGAACGGCCTACGAACACTCACTACGAGTAAATGCCGCCTAGTGGCAATCACCTACTTTTATACGCGGAAGCTTAATAGTCAGCACAGGGGCCCTCATCCTTTGAAAAACTGAGAGAGTCGAAGACACCGACGTCACGCTGATGGCCATCGATAAACGTGGTCTATATACGCGTATACGCTGTAATCTCGGTGCTCTCGCCGCCATTTCAGTGACACGACGTTCAGATAAAAAAAAAGTTTGCGTCATTATGTTTGACGCCGTGGAGAGCCTCGTGGTTTTTCGTTGAAAAGACGTCGCCCGCGGAGGCGGTGTACGCCTGTGCTATCATACGGTGTCATCGGTGTCATCATCGACTCCGAGTCGATTCTTAATGTTCCACACAGGCTTATTCAAGCGTGTCTTGTGGTCTCCAATGGATTGTGGCTAATTACTTCCCTCCCCAATTCACGCGAGGTCGTGTGGCAACTGTGCCCATCAAACTGCGCTGCCAGCTCTTATAGTCTGTTCGTTTCTTTACATTGTTGCTATAAGCCAACTGCTACAAAAAAGTTCTGCGACACTTCCGCGCAAATTTAGCGGCTAAATGTACAGGTACACGTAAAGCGGCAAGAATATGTAGCATTTGCTTTCTATGACGAGCACTGAACTATTCCACGAAGGTTAAGTGCATGCGAATAATCTCGAACAAGCATCCAATCAGCTTACACACATTCTATTAACCTCTACAATCACCCTTGGCCCCCTTCTTCATCACGCGTGGCAAAATTTCGAAGGAAAAAAAAAAAAAACTCCATTACAGCGCTCTTCACTCGCCTTTAGAGATGTTTAGGAAGGCATATAAGATCCCGCATATGTCGTTATTAATCGCCTCCTTCCGACAGAAGTACTCGCTCTGCATGAAAATGAACGGCGTTCCTGGAGCGACAAGTCCTGGCCTTCGGCGAGGTCACAAGGTCCTGCAGCAGCATCGCGCTCCGCGGAGCTCTGATGCTTCCACTGATTTCTAGCTTTCGCCTGCAAATTGAGGTTTAAAAGACGGTATATAGCTTATAGTGCCAGTGCGCATTGGGTGCCCTTTTGTTGCAGCAGCGGTTAATTGATCGTTTCGCGACGCTCACCCTGTAGGCGCGATCGCCTCGCCCCTATCATCGCTTTCCGTTTATTCGTTTCGGAAGCGCCGGCGACCTGTTCTCCCTAAGCAGTTCTTGAGCTTGATCTGTTCGTAAGAACAAGTATCAGCCGATAGCGAGGCCGAACATCTCTTAAATAATGCAATTGCCCAATGAAAAATAGCAGCGATAAGAAAATAGAAAGGAAAACTCTCGAAAATAAAGTGCTGATAACCATCCTCTCTTCAGTAGCAACCCTTTGTCGGACCTCGCTCATTAGGTACCGTTTGCGAACATCACAGTTAGTCCCCTGATCGTGAGTGAACCACAAGGCGTGCACCACCCACGGCAACAACGAAGAAAAGCAGAAAGAGAAAGAAGAATAAGCGGCGCGATCCGCCTGCGCAGTGGGTGAACCACATGTGGCGCTGAGTTGATCACCCTATAGGGGATATCGAATGGCCGCCCGTCGAACCTGTAATTAATGAACCGCGTGGCGGCGCTGTGCACATAACAGTCGGCGTGCTCACACGCCGCACAGCGTTCCACGCTGCAGCGGTTGCGCCGGAAAGTGGCGCCACTCTGTGGCGGCGACTCTGAGGGCCGGTAGTGCTCTACAGCAGGCCGAATCGTCACTGGGCGTGGCGGCCAAGCAAGAGGTATAAGCGCTGAGGCACCGTCCCCTCACCTTCCTCGGCCGAGGAGGTACGCAGACCCGAGAAGATTACACACCCATCTCTCGCACCCTCTTCTTTTCCATAGCGGCGTGCACGTGGCCGGAAGGCGGAAGAAGAGAAACGTGAATTATGCCTTTCGGGCCCCAGCGGCAACCTACTCCAACCCTGCGGGTGTTAGGCTATTCGTCATCCCTTCGTGACGTGCGCTTCGCGTTGGAGAATGCCTTGCGTTTTGTAAACACTTCGCTGGAGCAGTAGAAACTTGCAGGAAGAACTTCCTGAATTTTTTTTTCTGCTCAGCGCTATCTTCACAGTGCATTACCAACTATAGCCCAACAGTCATCCGTGCTAACCTTGCGTTTAGAAACAATAGAGCCACCTCCCTAGAAGCCTTCATGTACAAATCCTGGTGCGCAGAAGGATCAACAGTGGTGCCTTAAAACGTGATGACTCCATGGAGCCAATGCAGTGCATGCAAAGGTCAAAATGCACAGCACCTAAAATCAAAACAAAACAAGAAATTACACGACAGGCAGCTTTTTGTTGTTGTTTTTCTCCCCCACTGTGCGCTACGTCTCTTGACCGAAGCTGTACTCGGCGATAGTGATAAACCAACTCACGAAGGGCAGTTTATTTGGACATTACAACACGTAAGTACACGAAACTACATGAAATACAGCTCGGTTTTACTTTAAAAAAAGAACGAAAAATAATCACGTGTACGAAAAGAACATTAGCTTCATTTATCAGTTGTGTCGCGCAGGGCAGCCCAGACCTGCTATAGCCTTGCAAGATCTACAACTTCTGACAACGATTCGCATCGCGGCGCGTTGCCCCTGTTTCTTCCTAGCCCTGTTCGGTAGATCTAGAAGAGTATTCGCCTACATATGTGTATTTGGCTGGTGAAGACGGCGATTGAACAGATTGCAGAGGCATCAAGAACGGTAATGTCACACCTACGCACTAAGTTTGCATAATAATAATCAATCAGTCAATCATTTTCATAACGTGCACAGAAATAACCATAATGTTGGATTGCCAGCACACACGCACATCAATTTAATACTACTACTACTACTACTACTACTACTACTACTACTACTACTACTACTACTACTACTACTACTACTACTACTACTACTACTACTACTACTACTACTACTAATAATAATAATAATAATAATAATAATAATAATAATAATAAACACTATGAATCATGACTTTCACACGAAAAACAGGAAGCATTGTTTTTTCTTATTACATTCTGCACCATTCTGTAAGGTCTGTGAGATCAATGATCTCGCAGTACTTTGTGATACCACCTTACACTTTTCTTCTCCCACTAAACCCGTTGCAATGAGGGGTATGCGCTCTCTGGGCTCTGTTAGCGGACTATCGTGGTAATCCAATTATACAACACCGTTCCGCAAGTTGTACGCAACAATATGTCTTCCTCAACTCGAATACGCGTCGGTAGTCTGGAATGGCATTTTATAAACCCAACAGTGGCATTACAGATCGTGCCCAGAAAGAGTTTCTAAGCGTATATCATCACCGCTTTGCTAACACAGTTACTGGACCTCGTTCTAGCCCTGTTGGATCATTGTCATTTCCATTACTTCACTGCCGACGTGATCGCGCTGACCTTCTGTTTCATTTCAAGTTCCTTCAGGGTATCCTCACCTCCCCGAACTGCTCAGTTGTGTCATGTTTCGTATTCCGCGCTAGATCACCATAGAACAAAGACCTTTCCGTGTTCCTGCCTGTCATAACCAACACTCCACCGACTACAGAATGCTGTCTTTATAACGCTTATCTTTTATAATCTCTATATTTTTCGTAACTTGCTGTCATTGTTCTTTTCCGAGATTTGCGTTGTTGTTTCATAGTTTTAAACATTGTTCAATTGCCTTACTCCTCTTTTTTTCTTTTGTATTTACATTGAGTTGTCTCTTGTGTACACTCTTCTTTTCAGAGTGGGCAAGACGGCAGCAGCGCCGACACGATGCTTAATCGCGTCTTATTTCTCGTGCAGTTTCTTTGCTGTTTACCTGGAATCTTCAACGCTGTATTTTCCTCGAGTTGCTGCGAAATGGAACCGTCCGTTGACCATGCGCTGCATTTGAAGCTACAGCCTGTGCCCGCGTATGATGGTCTGCGTCCGAACTGCCCTGTCACTTCCCCATGTGACAGCTTTGGCAAGTGCGATAGTCCTATCCTCGCGCCACTTGCTTCCAACTTATATGTGACGTCATCGGATGGCCCAATCAAAACATGCTCTTGGACAATGATGTCATCGACACAACGCTTAAAAGACCTGGACCCGGCATCGCTCGTCAGTGGGCAAGACGGCAGCAGCGCCGACACGATGCTTAATCGCGTCTTATTTCTCGTGTAGATACGTTATTTTGAACACGCCCATTGTTTTAGGTCAGATGATCGTTGTTTGCTGCTGCTCTCTTGCCCACAGAGCTTTCTGTCTTGTTTTATACATGCACTATATTGCGTCAATAGGCTGGCACTTAGCGGTGATGTAGAATTAAATCCTGGACCTATGAGAAAGGGGACTCGTAATACCAGTAACTACAGTAACCGATAACGACTCAAGCAATATTTCCGGAACGCTGACCGAACTATTATTTGGGCAGAAACTGATGGCTCGTGATATCGCTGACATCAAGCTTTTTCAGCAAACTGTCAACAAGCGTTTTGACGCGCTGGAATCCCGTGTGGCCGCCTTTGAAAAGAACACCGCCGATCCTAGTACCTCGTTTGATCAGTGTGGTTCTGATGTACGCTCTTTATCTCGGGCCGTTTCGGAATTAATGAAAAAGAGCGATGGTCTTGAAAATCGTTCCAGACGCAACAATATAATTTTGCAAGGACTTGACGAAAATGATGGTGAAAACAACAACAACACGCTTTTTTCAAATGTACGCCAATTTTTCACAGAGAAACTGTGAAATTCCAAATTGAATGCCCGCCAATTGAACGCTGTCATAGAATTGGCACCAAACGTGAAGGTAGATCGCGCCCCGTTATATTACGAGTACTAGACTTCAGGAATAATACAGAGATAATGAAAATTGTCTCAAAGCTTAAAGGAACAAAATTTTATGTTACTGAGGATTTCTCAGCTAACGTGCGTGCCATTCGCAAGAAGCTATGGACAGCAACCTATTCTTTTCGTAACCTTCTTTTCGTAACCGCAAAACTGGCAAGGGAGGTGGAGTCGCCCTTTTTTTTTTTTAAGTCTGACCTGAAGTTTTCGGTTATCTCTCCTCCAGCAAATCTCGAATCTGTCTGGTGTAAATTGTACCTGGGCAAAAAAACAATCGCAGTCTCCGTTTTCTATCATCCACCTGCTTCCTCCCTCGATAACCTTTTTCTTCTAACTGATTATATCAACACGCACAATTTTCATGCAAATAGTTTAATTCTAATGGGAGACTTTAATACACCGGATATTCATTGGCCCTCACTTTCGCACCGCAGTTCTTTAGGTAGCGAATTGATTAACTTTTCTTTGTCATTCAATTGGGCTCACACAAGTAGTTGATGGCGCAACAAGATAGAACGCACTGCTTGTTCAGACCTTGCTGATAAATTGTCCGAGTGTGAAATTATTGACGGAATTTCAGATCACAAGGCCGTGTTTATATCGCTCAGTTGCACAATCTGTAAACCGCGTACCGAAATTCAAACTTTTTTCGACTTTAATCGCTCTGACGATACTTCTATTCTTGAAGTTTTATCAGAAGGCTTCGAATCATTTTGCACACTCAGTAAAGATTGTGACGTGAATACACTAGTTCGAGAATTTGAAAGCATTACAAAGCTCTGCATTAGCCGATTTGTTCCGTTAAAAAATAAGAAAAAGAATCGTGCCATCCCTTGGATGACGAGAGAAATTTTGCAATTGTCACGCCGCGTTAGATGGCTGAGACGATCAAAACGCAGTAACGACCCCGATGCCATTACTAGATTCACATCTGCCAAAGAGGAACTAAATCTGAAAATGAATCTAGCCAAAGATTTTTTCTTTCATGTCGAGCTGCCAGGATTGCTAAGAAATAATCCTCGGAAATTCTGGCGTTCCGTCATGCCTGTTACAGATTCTTCATCTTCCTTTACTATTAATGATGAAAGTGTAAATGATCCTGTGCGCATCTCCAATGCATTCAATGCATATTTCCATTCTGTCTACCCAAACGATGCTCCCATCTGCCCGGCTTTCGATAATCATTCAGTTTATTCCATTCCCGACATTTCAGCTAATGTTAATGGCATCCTCAATTTGATTTTAAAGTTAGACACAAAAAAATCTGATGGCTCTGATGGTATTCCGAACTCGTTTTTACTTCGTTATTCACAATGGACATCACGCTATCTTGAAATTATATTCAATAAGTCTCTTGAAACCGGAGTCGTTCCTTCATCCTGGAAGCTTGCAAGAGTAATACCCTTATATAAAACCGGCGACAAGACAGACCTAACAAATTACAGACCAATTTCTTTAATTTCTCACTCGTGCAAAATGCTGGAACATATTATTTACAAACACATCATCGATTTCCTTGAGTCGAATAATATTCTAACTAATGTTCAGCATAGCTTTAGAAGTGGTGTCAGCACTATCACGCAATTAACCGAATTCACCCATGACATTGCTTACCAATTAGATCTCGGTAAACAGATTGACACTATATTTATTGATTTTCGATTCAGTACTTCATTCTCACCTCTTGCAAAAATTAAATGCCGTACTAAAGAATTCCCGTCTGGTCGACTGGATTGCTAGTTTCCTTTCTGACCGGTCCCAATACGTCGACTTCAGTTCCGCAAGGTCATCAATTCTTTAGGTAGGTTCCGGGGTTCCTCAAGGGTCAGTCCTGGGTCCTTTATTGTTTTTAATTTATGTCAACGACCTACCAAAAAAAAATGTTTCTTCCGGCATTCGTCTTTATGCCGACGACTGCGTCTTATACGATGTGATATGATTCTGCGACTAATCATAAGCGACTGAACGATTCCTTTGCCTCCTTCGGTGCTTGGTGCGAAAAATAGAAAATGAACATTAATTTTTAAAAAACCGTTGTTTTGACCTTCACAAAAAGAGCAGCGCCAGTAATTGCGACATATTCCTCGAATGGATTATCTTCAACTAGAGTTCGACAATATAAGTACCTTGGCGTAACATTTACTCACAATCTCTCAAGGTCTGCACACATTGATCAAACATGTTCTAAGGCATAAAAACAACTTGGATATTTACGTCGTACTATGCAGAAGGCTCCAAAGGACACTAAACTCTTGATGTGTAAAACACTTGTCCGCCCCATTATCGATTATGGCCCCACAGTGTGGTCACCCCATAACCGAAACAACATAATCAAACTAGAAGCAGTTCAAAAGAAAGCCGTCCGCTTGATTTTTCGCCGGTATGACCGCTATTTTTCACCATCATCTTCTCTCCCTTTTATGAACCTAACATTACTTTCCGTGCGTCGTGACGTGGAATCTTTAAAATTTTTGCACAACATAATTAGCATGTTCTATCGTACTGCGAACCCAGTTTGCTTATCTTTCGCCAAGCCTTCTTCTACACGTAACTTCCACGAGCTGAATCTTTTCCCTTTCCATGCCCGCACAAATACTTTCAAGTACAGCTTCTTTCCCCGTACTATAGAGGTATAGAATTCCCTACCTGGCTGTCTTCGTTCACTCCTGATAAGCGAATTCGAAGTGCTCTTTACGAAACCAGTTACGTTTGATTTATGCTTTGTGTATGTATTTTAGTGTTTCGCTGCTTTCTGTATTGAAGAAAATGATTTTTCAGTGCTTTACCTGTTGTACTAATATTTGAATTTGCTAATGTTGTAAGATTCTTTGTTCAGTTTCACTTATTTTTTGTTCACCCCTGTACTAACCCACTCCTGCAATGGCCCTGCTATAGGGCTGCAGTATGTACAAATAAATAAATAAATAAATAATAATAAATAAATAAATAAATAAATAAATAAATAAATAAATAAATAAATAAATATAATAAATAAATAAATAAATAAATAAATAAATAAATAAATAAATAAATAAATAAATAAATGTTTTATGCACTCTTCGTTTTATAACTGTTTTTTTATTCATTGTGTTTTTTAGATAGATTCTCCTGTATAGTTTTCTTTTGTTTGTTTTTTATGTGTGCGTGGACCTGCACTCAGACCTTAAGGTTGTTCCTGGGCACAGTAAATGATTGACTGAATAACTGATTGATTTATTGATATTATTATGATTACACGTTTGGATCTACTAGCTTCTCTTTCAATGCGGGTTCCTCGGTAGACTACGAAGGAACATAGGCCCTTTTAAGTTCCTGCTTCTTTCCGCAGACACTCGCATCATCTGAATGCAAAGTCTTTACAACGGTAATTTCTTCCATCTTTATGTCTTTCAAAGCGTGCTGTATTTTTTCTGCTCCGAGTTTCGCACGTTTTAATCAGCCTTCTTTCTAGCTGCACGTTTTTTCCTTTCTTCACATGGTATCTCTCGCTTACGATGTGTACGCCACCCCGCAATTGTGTGGTATTGCTGTGTTGTTGCTTATTTGTTTATCCAGTTGTTCATTGTTGTTGTTTGTCATCTAAGCTTTTTTTTTTTTTTCATCCGACAGCTCTTGTAGTTGTTTTACATTTCTACTGATTTGCTTTTGTTTCTCTGTGCACCAGGCGCTCGGACCTCATCGTTCATCAAGGACACGTTAAATTATTGACTGATTGATCGATCATTGATTATTCATGTGTAGGAGAAAATCACATTAGGAGGAATGCTAGCGACTCCTCCTCGCTTAGTCAGAGAATATATATCCGACTTAACGAGCACAAGCAAACAAACAAACAATAATTAAATAAAATTTAAATAAATGTCGGATCGCATGCGCTCGCTGTTCACGAGGAATTCAAGTAAGCTCATTTAATGTCCCAAGGAAAATACGTAGCACAGCTAGTAATCACAGCAAGGTCAACTAAGCGCATTGTAGCACGTCACAGGTATAATAATATTAGAGAAAGATGAGACTGCTCCGTCAGCGTCCTTTCTAGCAAATTTGTTTTTCAGTCCCCGAAATATAAACTGGAGGCCCCGAGAACAGGTGGTCATTTGTCCACTCCCCAGCTATACACTCCAAAGAGAGCGGTAGTCACTGCCATCTATATTAGGGCTGTGATAATCATTTTAATTGCAAATTCCTTTATGGCATGTGGAATCAGAGGCCAAGCGGAGTGCGACAGAAGTGCCTGAGCCCTGTATAGCACGGTTTCTGGTACGAGCCACGCGACCTTCCTGAAGGCCTCTTGAGAAACGGAAATTATCTTCATTGAGGTGGAAAAATGAGCGAGGGCTAGGAATAACTAAGTCCAGTGTTACTTCCCCTGTCATTTCTTCCATACTGTAAGCGCTGCAGAAACTTCAACAGGAATTCCCTTTCCAAGACGTTACTACAAGACAGGACTTTTCCTTTTTATTACCCTGTTCTGAAGGCCTGTATTCCCTTATTTCCACTGTATGCAGCACTTAAACCCGAAGATGTGATGCAACAGGTTAACGCACCAGAATATTCGGAAACCCGCCGTGATAGCTCTGTGGCTTTAGCGTTCTGCTGCTGAGAACGGGACGCGGGTTTGATTCCCGGGCACTGTGGTCGCATTTCAATGAGGGAGCAATGCAAAAAAACGTTCGGGTACGTCGATTTAGGCGCGCATTAAGGAACACCACGTGGTGAAAATAAATCCGGAGTCTCTCCACTAAACTGTCTCGCATAGCCCCAGTGTTTTTACGGGAAATTAAGCAACATGAATCAATCAAATCAATTGTTGGAACAATGTCTTCCCGTCTCCATATATATTTTAGGAAGCAGCATTCGCCAGTGTGCGGTCGCTACGTGCCAGCGCATGGCTACACGCAAGCAATTGTTAAGGCGTCGAACAATAACTGCAAGACAGGCGAGAGTGACCGCCTAAACACCACCAGCCAGCAGTACTAGCTCACCCCTACCTTCCTTATTCCATCTCAGCGACGCAATTCAAAGGCGGTAGTTCTGTGATTTGATGGGATGAGGCGATGGCGCTCCTACGATGAGCGCTTTGGAAAAGGGGGGGGGGGGGGGGGCACATGTCCACTTGGTAATTTGACTGTACACATGATCGTTGTGCGCAAATATCTTAACGTGGCATGTATTTAATAGTAATTGTATTTAGGTGTTTGCAGGTTCTCAATCTTATTTATAACTGACATTACACGTAAAAGGAAAGTTTATATTTTAGCCAATGACAAGGCTGGCTAAATGTTTGCGGCATGCCTCTTGTTTGGCGTGCCTCTCATATATCGTGCTGAAAACGTAACACGCCTTATTATTAATGCGAAAGCCTTATATGTCTCATCGTTTAGTCTACATTCCAAGTCCTTGAGCGAAAACGCGTCGACGACACGAAAGGTACAAAAACTATCATCATCATCAATGGTTCATACCCCCGTGAGCAAGCAAGATGGATGATAAAGTTGGATGAGTAAGCAAATTAAGAGAATGAGTAAGCGAATTAAGCGGACAACTAAGCGAATTAAGAGGGATGACAAAGCGAATTAAGTGGATGACTCAGGCGAGTGATGACACTGCGAGAGGCCTTGGTGCACGGTGCCTCTTGGCTTGGACTTCTATTCGTAGCCTTGAAGCCGGGTGCCATGAAGTGAAGCAGCTGCTCGGTCTTAGAGGAAGCCGATACGATACCCACAGAGGTAGCTCGAATATGGGCGAGTTGTGCCTCATACCAGATATCAGTTTTAAGATGTAGCCAGCGTACCCAGGACGCTGACACTACGTAAGCCACGGAAAGCGAGAACGGACTTCACAGGCAACTAAGCATACGGCACACTCGGTGAACCGCGTACTGTAAAGGAAAATGCGAGATACTGAAGAACTCTGCCGCGTCTCGTCTGCGCCGATCAAACTGCGATGTCCGCACGACCGCGTCGCGTACACGCATGCAAGCTAGGTATAGCATTCCATCTCTGGCTGGCACGCTCTAGGTTGCGAGGGAACGCCCTGTGTCCCGGCTCGGTACAGTATGCCGCACGACGACGCAGCGGCTCGGCTTGTATGTATTACTCGTTCTCGAGGAATCGTGACCGGCGACCGCTTCTTTCCGGGCGATGCTTCCGGCGTGCACGTCAGGCGCGCCGGCATGGACGAGGCGGAAGCGATGCGTGGACCCATACCGCGTGCTCCATAACGAAGAGACGACGTGGTCAGTGGAAAGAGGGTGGGAGGATGGCTTACGCGTCGTCTAGGTCTGACTCAATGCGCTCGAACGTTCTTCCGCACTTCGAAGGAAGAGAAACCAGCAAGGAAGAAGCGGGATACGCGTAATCTCTGTCCCATTTTGCCACCCCAGCCTCCAACGTATAGCAAAACACGAGGGAAGTAGCTGAGCAGTCACATCAGAATATTGTAGTAATGATAGCCTCATTAGCGAACGTATCGCACAAACAAAAAAAAGATACAGTCCATGTTTTGATTCAGAAGTTGCTTTTTTGCGTTCAATGAAAACGATGATTTTTTTTTTTAGTTGTCGCGTGCGTGCGTGCGTGCGTGTGTGTGTGTGCATGAGCTTCTGTGACTGCGGACTCCTTCTCGTGCGGAGAAGCGCGACGCACTTGGCTCCCACGGTAGAGCATTTGTGCAAAAGCGGCGTGCGTTGGAGCTTTCGGCGGGCGCTTTGTGTTTTGCCGTATACATTCAACCCACGCAGTCCGGTCCAGCCCTCCCATCAACGACTTCGGCAACCCTTCAATTCAGTGTGGCACCGGAAGGGCAGAGCTGTCTGACCTTGCGCCTTAACAGCAACGAGTCCTTTGGAGTCTCTTTTCTATCGGGGCGAGCTGTATGGGGCATGATGCATACGTTCTATCTATAGTCTATTACACTTGCCGGAGATCCGTATAGGAGTTTGCGACTGTTCTCGTCATTCGATGTGTGCGGTCGAGAAGTTTTCACGCGCTAGGAGTTGCGTAGAAAGCGATTGTGCGAGTCCTCAACACCATGCTCATACGGAGCTATAAGTTCCTGGACGCTAGAGGGTGCACTATCGTGGGCAGCAGAGAAGGCGACAATAAGTTCCGTTGTGCTCTGCGCTCTAACTGCTATGCATGGTTTGAAAGAATGCGTGCTGTTGGCGTTCGCGTCGTGTGGGCGCGCATTCGGTCACGACCGGTACAGGCGTCCGCCCGGTTTCCGTGGCATCAGCTCAATTATACATGATAGGGTATCCGTATGCGAGTTATGCGCGTGGAAACGGAAACGTCGAAGGAATCGGGTACCGGCCTGGAGTGGAGGTCCGCACTGAAAGTTCCGGAGGTTAGAGTTCGAGAGGTGAGTCGGCTTGAGTGGCATTTCTGATTGCGTTTTCTGGTTCGTTCCTTGCCACTCTCGGGTTTGAAGAAAGAAAGCGTTTTTCTTAGCTACTATCACCAGTGCTCGAGATACAAAAACTGTAAATGTGAAAGTAAACCGATGGTAAAGGTTCACAGGCCCGGAGACACGTGCAGACTGTTGGAAATGCGTAAATGCTATCTTTCTCGTCGACACAATGTGGCGGTTACTGCGTGTTGGCACTGCACAGGATGGCGCTTGCGTCTAGCAAGAATGGACTTAAGTCAGAGAAAGCCGGCGACCGTAGCTCCATCGTAGGGGAGCCAGAACGCTACGGCAATGTGAGCGATGGTCTTTATACAGTTGCTGTTAGACAGTACATAAGCCTCATGGGGCAAAACATTTTCTTATATGAATGTTAGGATGCTTTCAGTAGTAGTGCTTTACGTTCTTCAGTAAATCGAGGCCGTTTAGTTTCGGTGCCATTTGCGTACATTCCTTATCCATAAGGCAAAAGTATAATTACCCACAAGACAAAGTTGGTATAATTGTTTAAATGCCTCTGGTTTAATATATTGTTGTTCAAAAGACTTTGAAACGAGACTTCGCCCTTACCACCGGCATCTATTGTTGAAAGTTCTCAATAAAAATTGCCACAAGAACAGACAGCGATACCAACCATTTGTAAAAAAAAAAAAAAAAATTCTAGGGTTTAACGAGTCAAAACCCCGATATGATTATGGGGCACGCCGTAGCGGGGGACTCTGGGTGGTCTCCGAGCATGGGTTTTCAGACATCACCATACATCGCTCTTCCCTTACGTCCTTTTCTCCCTGGCTCCCAACAACCGTTTTTTTTCCCCTATTAGCTGCGCCGCCGAGGATTTAGGGGCGGACTGAATCGCACGCTTTTGTTGCACTCACCCCACTTCACTTACTTGGCATATAACTTCCTAAAAAACTAGAACATCTGGAGCCACCCCAGTCGTACTAGAGTGTTGAATGACAGCTAAATATTACTAACATTCGCACCAAGTGCATAAGACATCTGGCGCAAACAAGATACGAGATCACTAATGCTGAAACAGATCGGCAGAATGTACTACCGTTATCTACATTTATGAGCTGATGGTTCTGAATATAAGTAGAATGGAGCTTGTACAGCCACAGCAGGCCTCTATTATTAAATGCCAAGCATTTATTGGCGAACATTTGCCACTTTGAGAGTATCTATCTATCTATCTATCTATCTATCTATCTATCTATCTATCTATCTATCTATCTATCTATCTATCTATCTATCTATCTATCTATCTATCTATCTATCTATCTATCTATCTATCTATCTATCTATCTATCTATCTATCTATCTATCTATCTATCTATCTATCTATCTATCTATCTATCTATCTATCTATCTATCTATCTATCTATCTATCTATCTATCTATCTATCTATCTATCTATCTATCTATCTATCTATCTATCTAGCCGCCTACGTCTTGGTGCTCACATAGTATGACAATAGTACGACGAACATAAATGATAGATCATGACATGAATGTCATGACATGCGTGTCATGTAGGCCATGAAACAGCCGCCTACGTCTTGGTGCTCTCATTGTCGTTTCGTTAACTTGGTAGGTTCACGCTGCTTCGCGTAACATCGATTCCCACAGGACATGGGATATGCCGGCTTTTTTTTTTTTTTTTTTTTTTTTTTTGTTCTCGTGGTGTCATGGGCTGCCAGACTTTACCACGAGCACCGTGTCCTCCACGGCGTGTTAAAGTTTCCCCGTTAAAGCAGCCTTATGAAAACTTAAACCAGCCGCAACATGTGCTTCTTTTTTTTTATTGTTTTCAGACAACAAGCGCTGCCGTCCAATTATTACAATGCGGGTTACCACTAGAAAATGGTATTTAGCGTACGATACCTACTGTTAAAAAATTACGAAGCATCGGTTTCACCATTGTTTCGTCCACAATAGCTCCCGCACATGGTCAGTCTGAACTCCAGCGTGGAGGTGCAGCACAGGACTTAGCGAGTTGAAACTCAAGTGTAGAATGAATGGCCCTGCACACAAGCGTAAAGGATATTTTGTTCCCAATAATTAGGAGGGAATTTTTGAGGCTCCTTCTCAAGTTCCTCTGTGATAGATTACTTGACCGTGAATGGCGAGCCATGTCGGAGGGCCAGCAGGGCGATGGGGGAAGGATGGAGAGCAGCATGTTGCGCCCTCGTAGAACTCCGTCTTCGTTATTATTTTATTACCTGTATGTGTCGAGACGGACTTCTGACTTCACACTCAATGAGGGGCGCCTGGGCGAAACAACTGGCAGCAGCTTTTACAAGGCTGGGTCAGCTAGCAACGCCCATCCTCGTCTTACATCATCTAGTCTGGCCTGAGTTCTATTTTGTAGGAGATTGAGCCTAAATCAGGTCTTGTGGACAATACTTCAATAATGACGTTCACACCACCACAGACAAAGCATACAAGCAAAGATGCCGAGTGCTTGGTCGTACGGTGCAGACCACAAATTGTTGTGATCTCGTTGAGAAATTTAAGCAAATGCGACGGACAACTAAATACAAAAGCTGCTTATATATATATATATATATATATATATATATATATATATATATAGAGAGAGAGAGAGAGAGAGAGAGAGAGAAGTTACAGCAAAAACACGAGTCACTGCATGTCCAAGCTATAAACCTCACGCCCCAGGCTCAGGGGAACTGTGGGCCACCGTTATACTCTCCCACACTTGGGATCTTGACGAGCCGTGAGCGTCAGCGATGCGCCCTAAACAACGGCGGCACCCCTTAGATCATCCGCGAGCGCTGAGTTGGCGCTGTATGCACAAGCAGCAGTACGTGACTTTCATGAGCGTGACAACTGTCGATCAGGAACGCGCACGCGCTTTCGCATCGAATGTCCTCGGTCCCGCGACTTGACGAAAGGCGGCAGCATAGCGTCTGAGAAAACGCATTTCGTACACATGTTGAAACTATTTTCGGCCACGTTAACACCCGGATCGCAAGAGGCCGCATTTAGTGATAGGGTTTGGTGCGTGCGTGCCCTACTGAGAGGGTGCAGACTCTGAGTTGTCTGATTTCGCTTCTTATATAGATGAGGCGAAAAGGAGCTATGCCGCTTTGGAATGCCTTTGCTAGTTGTTTGTTGCTCTGGAGGTGGTAATGGTGAAGCGTCAGGTGGGGCCGTGGAGTCTGGCGTGCTTGGCCGGCAATTGTTTCGCCTATGAATCTCTTATGCTCTTAGTACGGGTGTTTCACCAAACGTCCGTCAATTCAGTGTCTCTCAGATACGCTGTCAATAGACGTATAGCTTTCTTCCTCCTTACTCGGGGCGATTCAGGGAACAATACGTCTTACAAGTTATCTTAATAGATCGCCTAAGGACAACAGTCTCAAGGCTTACCGTTTGCCGGAAATAAGTATTGGGTTCGTTCCTTAACCTCTTATAACATGGTTGTTTTTGTTTTCTTCATTAAAGAACATCGTTTTAATTGAATCTAAAAGTTGTTGCTATTCTCAGAAGGTTCAAAAGTAATTCGTGTGCGCAGATCTTACAGGCCAACGGTATTCAAGGAATGTGACGTACAAGTAAAATGTTATGCAGAACGAGTTGAGCTTTTAGGGAACCGATCAGTGAGAAATGATTCTTGATAACTGTGAGAACGCTTCGTAATCGCGCCGTTGGTCCCAATGCCAAAGTTACACAGTGGCAATATCTCCAGTGTTTCAAACAGATTCAGCTGAAGGGGCCCTAAAACTAGAGTGTGGAACCTTCCTCTTCTCCAGTGAGTCAAGTGCAAGGTGCCTCACCAGGCTTTGAAGTTTCACAGCTCCATGTGCTCTAGATCAGCTTAGGTATGGGCAACGTCGTGAGTAGCACCGCCTCACATCTCAGCCGCATGAAACAATGAGCTGCGCGAGATTAAACGCAGAGAACGCAGCCATGCGTAACGCGGTTGGAAGGCCCTATCATCCTACCAAACTCATAAGCGTTTAATATGAGCTGTTCTCGCACCTATTCAATTGCCGAACCGGTTAACGGGTTTCACCGTACCAAGTTTTATATGTCCATCCTTCTCACTCTTTTCCCCTTTATCGGCGCCAAAACGCGCTCGTGTGCGGCGATTTGATACGACCTCGGCTGCGCAAGAGCAGTCCAGAAAGGAGAACCGCGGTCACGACTTTCGTGACTGCTCTCAGGATCGGGCGGCAGGGTGGGCGCTCTGACGGCCTACACCCCAACCGTACGCTTCACGGCTTCCGGCCTATATGCACGTCGAAGTCGAGCGTAGCCTTAAGATCAAGTTTTATCTCGCAGCCAACTCCGATTTTCCGTTTCAAATACATGTAAAAGGCACAAATGCTTTTATGAGACAACCGTTGCACCGATCTGAATTATTATTATTATTATTATTATTATTATTATTATTATTATTATTATTATTATTATTATTATTATTATTATTATTATTATTACTTTTTTGCGTTAGACAGAGAAAGGTAAATTTCATATAGGAAGGAAAAATTCAATTTAATGCCTGAATTTTTTTTAAATGCTTCTTTTCGAGATGATTGGTGATGTAGATGCGATTAGAAATATTTCCGTTGATGGGTGTGTAATTGCTGACGCTATGTTTTAGCATTGCGATAATATATGGTAGGCGGGAGTGTAAACCATAAACATGTGAAGACAGTGCGCCGTGCGGTGGCGAAGGGGACACCGACTCTTGGCCAATACCCGTGAGTGGGTATGTACCTTAAGGTGATCATTATCAACGACACCGTTCTGTGAGCGTTGACAGTGGTGCCTCGAAAAGCGTGGCTCGAGAGAGCGTGGCCTGTGGCGTGAGAGTGCGCGAGGTTCGGCGCTCTTCAATGAGCGTATTCGACGCTACGCAAGATACACCCCTGAGCCTTTAGGGACATGTGCACATGGTGAGGTTCAACGCCAACCCTTTACCACATTACATGGGAGTGTACATCACACAACACGGAACCTCACATACGTACCAACTCCAAATAGAGATCAGTGGGAGGCACTGCTGACCAGCTCAGACCTATAGACGACCAGATCCTCCTGGTCAGAAGAGCCAACAGGCTTGCGGAAGCCAGCTGAGCCCTGATATAGGGGCCTCAACCATACATAAGCCTCACATGAGGCCAGCTCAATAATGTATCTTACAACAAAGTTTATTCGCTCACTCACGCCAACTTAAGTAACTAGCTACGCGCCGCTCTACAATGGCGAAAAAGTTTCTTTAAAATTTATCCGATGCTGAGCGGAATGTAACGCACGTCACAAGCGTTCCTCAAGGACAGCGACCCAATGCTTTAGCAGGCTGCGCCACAAGTGCACTGGTTATGTGCCTCTCTTTAATGAACCTCTCACCTGCTTGGGTCACTAAGTATGTGCCACTTGTGGTGCAGCAAGCGGGGGAACAACTGCCAGCGTACGTTCGCACGCACCGGCGTGCCATGCTTCTCGTCTCTGAGACCACGCGTGGACTTCTCGGCAGCGCCACTAGATAATGCAACGTGTCCGGAAAGAAGCGCGATAGAGGACCCCGGTTGCCGCATGACGAGTTTCTGAGCGTTCGCCGCCCACCGGTGCGCCATGCATTGCGGATGCCACGCGCAGGCTTCGCGGCAGCGGCGCTAGAAGCTTGCGCCGAGTGTTCTTAGGAAAGCACGAAAGAGGAGGTTCTCCGTGGCAGTACGCGCCTCATACATAATGCTTAACGAATTACCGTCGACAGTCATCGAGAGATGGGTTCTGCCGAATTTTTAAAGAAGTACTAATTTAAAAGACCCCTCTCTGTACAAATGTGATATTAATACTGCGAGTTCTCTGCTATCGTGATGTTTTTGCGCCATATTTGATTGAAAGGAAGCAAATGCAACTGGGACGACAGACCAAGCTGTGAAATGATAGATGGAAACATTCCCAATGGCATAGTGGTTGCGTTGACAACAGTCAAGGTTTCGTGTAAAGTGGGGTCCCTCACCAGGTTGTGTAACAGTGGCTGCCAGCATATACTTCCAGGCCGTTTCAAATGTGGTCCTTTCACCATAGAGTAAAAAGTGTATAGCGAAGCGGTAAGTGCGACTTGAAATCCTCAAAAACATTGTATGTCTAACTAAGTTCACGGTTTTCTGGAAAGACTGGAGCACCCACAATGTTTAAATGTTGAGCAAATGTGTAGAATGTTTAGTGTGATACCGAGAGGCAAATGCTGAAGTGCGTGCGTTAAATATGGGTTAAATGAATATTACTTAGCCTTAGTTTTCGGCACGATTAGAGGCACTATATTAAACGCTTACGACGTCTCCCCGCTTCTCTGGAAGGACCAATAACAGCAGAGGTTTCGTATTTAGAGAAAATTGGGGCTACTTTATGCGTGACATGTACCTAAAGCTTTAAGTGTATAGATTATTATGTGTGTTGAAAATAATTACTGAATACTCGTCTTCTCACAATTTTGCTGCGTTATACAAGTTGGTTTTCCGGTTCTCTTCGGAGAACTGCGTCAGGCACGTTCTCTATTCTTTGTTAAACTAGGAAGCTTGTCTCGAGGGAGCAACGATAAATTTAGGTTATTTACTGTCTTTGTAGAAAATGACCTAATCAAGAATTCTGGACTGTCACACTGCCGTCATCCGCAATGTTTTCCAGAGTCATAAAACAGCCTATACAAGACATCAAGTTCAACTACGGCGAAAATGAATAAATAATAAGTGTAATGCGTGGAGAAGCCTTAACGTTCCTAGAATAATTAGGAGCGTTGGAAGTAATAACTGAAACCATTTTATACGAGACGTTATTACGCTACACGAGACCCGCCGCGTTAAATTAGGTTGCGCGGCTAAGTTCCAGGTTCGGGGTTTGATCCCGGACGCGGCCGGCTATTTTGATGGCGGCGAAATGCAGAAACCCTCATGTGCCGCGCATCGCGTGCACGTTAAAAATACCCAAGTGGTCAAGATGAATCCGCAATTCCCCACTACGGTGTGTCTTTTAATGATATCGTCGTTCTGGCACCAGAAACCCCAGAATGTCGTTTTAAAGATGCGTAATGCGAGGTTTGTGGTATTCCCCAGTGTCTTCGGAGAACTAAGCAGGATACCTTGTTTATATTTGATTAAAGTTAGAGGCAGGTTTTGGCTATATGTGTTGATAAAGTTCAAAGTGTTGGGTAAAAACAGCGGCCTTAGCAGTAACTTACGCATTCAAGCGATCCGGAGTGTTGTGTTTTACGAACGACGCAGAACTTAGCTCACTGCCCTTGGAGAACAATAAATGTCAACAAAATCAAATTTATCCAGAGTGTGCGAATCACTATGGCAAATCTGTATCTGAAGTTATATGGGTGCGGATTAAACAAAGCCTTCGCGAAAAATGTTTTAGGAAAGTGTTCTAAAGTGTCGTACGGCCATTATTTGCTAAGTTTCCCAGTGTCTCGAGATAACTCCACGTTACATCGAGCTTACATTTGGTACAATGAGAGGGCATATCAAGTTAAATGTGTGGCGAAACGTTAATGTTTGTGGCTTAATTAGGAGCCTTGAACGTAATTACTGAACCCTCTTTTCTCCCCTATTTTCATGCGCGATGCGATATAAGCAGATGTGTTCCCTTTGTGCACGCTGAACAAAGAAGGGCTTCTTGTTCATATCTTGCGAAATTAGTCAGAGGCAAAGTTCAACGCGTCTCAGTTAATTTTTGCCTTTGCAATAAATTACGTAGGCAAGTACTCCGGAGTGTAACTATTGGTGGGTTTTACGAACGGTGAAGAATTTAACACACTGCTGTGGAAGAACTATAAATGCCAACAAGATCACATTTACTGAGAGCAGGAGGAACGTCATGGCCAACGTTCTCGCGAAGTAATAGGTATATATATATATATATATATATATATATATATATATATATATATATATATATATATATATAGGTGGGAGAAAGCTAGTCGCCCCCCCCCCCCCCCCCCCCGGGAAAATGAAAACCGGCCGCCTATGCTAGGTGGTCAAAATTATTCCGGAGTCCCCCACTATGGCGTGCCTCATAATATTATCGTGGTTTTGGCACGCAAAGCCCGCCAATTCAAATTAATCTAAAGAGAGGAGTCTCGCAGCAGTATACGCCTCATACATAAGGCGTGACATTTCGACGTTGACAATAACTTTCGTGGTTATAATGCTTCAATGCTAAGCGCATTCATCGTGAGAAGGGACCTGCCGAATTTTTTTTGTTTATTCTTGAAATATGTATTTCTAGTGGCCACTAGAGACATGTAGAGTGTCCCAAGTTGGCCATAAGCGACCAGAAACTTACTAACGGACAAATGGGGAGAGAGAGAGAGAGAGAGAAGTCATAAGGGAAAGGCAGGGAGGTTAACCAGGCTGAGCCCGGTAGGCTACCCTGCACTGGGGAAGGGGGAGAAGGGATTGAAAGAGAAAAGGCGGTGGGAATCGAACCCACAGCCTCCCGCAGCCGAGGCGGGCGTTCTAAATGGGGAGAAGAACCAAATAAAGCTATGACTTTAACATCTGTTAGACTAGATTCGAATCGATGCGCTATATGTGCCGTTCCTACTTTTAAGCTCTCACTCTGTTTATACAATGACATGCCTCGCTTACAACAACGACTCGTTGTTTGTTCTTCCTCTACGGGCAGCGTGCTTTTCCCACCCTCAGCAACGATTCCATTCTCAGGTGGTGTGCGCTCCACTGCAAAGAGAAGTCACGCGTGTAGTGCGCGTACCTTGGCAGGGGAGCCTGAGAGAACTGTAACAGCGTGCACTAAACAGTATGATTGAGCGGCATGCTACACCACACGGCTCATCTCCGTTTCCGGCGGGAAATTCATACTTTTGTTCAGCGGGCCATGTCAGGCCGGCCAATTAACTCGACTCCGTGACAGGAACGTATCTGTTGAACAGTGAGAGAGAGAAAAAGAAACGAATGAGAGAAATGCTTTAGTTATTCTGTTGTATTTTCTCGTTATCGTTTGTCCGTTTCGGTCTCTCAAGTTCTTTCAACGCGAACAAAGGAACGAAGCCCAAAGGCCAATGAGCTGTTGCGGTAAGGCAAGCCGGCTCAGAAAATAAAACAAAAACAAAACAAAGGGGGTGTGGGAGAGAGACAGAGAGAGAGAGAGGGTAGAGCACTTGGTAAAGCCATTTTGTTCACGGAGGAGTACCGGTGTTCTGGTTCTCGATAAACTGGTTGGGGAGAGGGCCGCAGCGTTAAAGTAATACTAAAGAGGAAAGCTAGATTAGTGTGGACAAATCACCAACTCTTTCGAACATATATTTTCGTTAATTTCGTGCTAACAAGCTGATTGTTAGAAAAGAAAATGACTGTCCACGTTTCTCACAGAGGAACAGCGCAGGAATTTCATGAAGGTGAAGAGAGACACGAAGAAGACGCACACAGTACGGTGTCAGTCTTTTCATAGTGATTAGCATTCTTTGGGAACTTCGCGCACGTTCAGGAGAGTATGTTTCTGTCGAGCTGACTGTCCAACCGTTTTCCCGCCAGTCTGGGTCACTGGGTAGTCCATGGTCTAACGGATAGAGCATTGGGTTGCTGTGGAGAAACCCGGTTCGAAACCAACCGTAGACACCAATTAGCGTCGCCAGGTATGTCACCCTGTATACGTTCACCCTGTCACCCTGTGTCACCCGTATACGTGTGTCACCCCGCCGGGTATGTGACCCCGGGTACCTGCCGCTCTCCGATGAACCTCTATGAGGCCAACTTGAGCCATTTTGTATGTGCCCCTGAGGATGGGCTGCTCTTTGATGAATCTCTTTGACGCCAATTCGGATTAACTGGCTATGTGCCACACACGCGCTTCGCGCGGACTTCGCGGTGGCGCTGGTAGATGACGCAGCATGCCCAGAGGAAAACGCGTCATCGGAACTCCGCTGCACATAGACCTCAAACCTGACGCACCTCTGCCGTGACAATATGGTGTGTCGCTGCATATTCATGCAGTTCCATTTTATTATACTATCAGCCCCATTTGGGCTACTTATTACAGGGTGGAAAAAAAGAGAAAAAAAAACATACATACTCAAAAACTACAGCACACCCTATACAAACAATCTATGAATAAGATATAAATCAGAGTTATACAAGGATAGCCAAGTCACTTTACTCAGATGCACAGCAAACAAGCATGATATGAAACTACATAACATCCTGGAAAACTGCGTCATTCAGGTTTTTAAAGAAAGCAACTACACCTTCAGATAATGCAAACAATGAAGTTCGACAGCCTTTTCTACTCACTGATTGCCAGCGGAAAAAAAATCTGAACTTAAAGGAATCCTTGTGGGATCTGGGAGGAGGTATATACAGGCAATGCCGGCGCCTTGACGTTTCCCCAGTTTTTATTTCTATGTACTTTGATTTGTCAATGCTTACTTGTTCATTAATTATGAGATAGAGTAATTTGAGCGTTTCATATTCAGTCCTTTTTTTCTAGTGCTTCATTGCTTCAATGCTAATCACATTAACGTCAACATTAATCAGTTCTGCTGTAATGTTTTGTGTCTACGCTGTTGCCCTGTAATTTCGAACAACCAAAAGTCCTACTTGAAATACTGCCAAACTGCCACTTTTTAAATTTCGCGCCAAATCCACAGTGCTGGTACGTCAGTGTGACGTCACCAATTTGAAAGGGTATTTTTTTTTTCTTTCTTTTTTCTTTATGGGGGCTGTGGTAGCGCAGTAACGGTTCTCTAAACTTCCTAAGTTCAGTCTTTGGCTGCTTTGCGATACAGTGTATTCAATCGTTACCAATAAACAAATAAATAGATCCGAGCAGATGCTGTTCGAATCGATGACGTCATGGTGAGCTAGTACGGCAGCTTGAAAGCAGCGTCGGCACCAGTCTTTCGTTTTAATACTTTCCTAGCTTACATAGCTTTCTATCACGGTAAGCGTTTTCTTTGGTGGTGTTTTTTCTTTCTTGTTTATTATTGCTGAAGCGTAAGTTGCTACAATTTTCCAACTCATTTTTCTCATCCTTTTAAGGCATGCCTGACAGAAGGGCCCGTAAAAATGCCTCTAGTGAGGGCTCTTCCTTGCATGTGTTAACTAGTTTCTTGCGCATACGTATAGTGACACTGTACGTGTCACGGCGCGGGCTACGTACAGCGAAGTGATATTTTAGCGTTTCCCTCGTTTGTAACACATCTTCGTAAGCAAACGAATGTTTAGTTACGTGCTGAAAAAGCGTGGTGTTTGACGATTGGCACCGGACTACAGAATGCCCAAGAATGCGCGCGACCGCGCTTCGGCCGCGGGGAAGCGGTTCCCGGGCTTGGTGGAAGATGGTATACGCTGCCGCCTGTGCACTCCGAGGGATCCCAGTCTCGCCCGACGCATACTGGTGCCCGTCACGCAGTGCTTGTTTTTGGCAGTTCAACGGCGTAGCATAAACGGGGTGGCTCACTTGTTTCGACACTCACAACTTCCTTTAACGGGATATACAGGGTGTTCATTCTTAAGTTCTACGGAATTTTTAGAAATCGCCCGTGGCAGGTAGCATAATTTCTCATCGTTGGACTGGGTTACTCGATGAGGCGGACATTAGTAGCACGAGAAATTGAACCAAATATTCAACGAATTAGCAAAAATTGACTAATGAACTTCTTAGTTAATTACTTTACGACACATATTGTATTCGCGCAGAAGCGCGAAGCGGAGTGTTGATACGCGACGAGGTATGGCTCGGAATGGAAGTGTACACTTGTTCGTAAACGCATAGCCAGGCGTCGTCGGTAAGCAGCAATGAGGCAGCTCCTTTTACGGATCGTTCTTTTTATGGGCACAAACAAACATACTTTGAAGAAACTTCGCGCAAACCGCGCATTTGCTTATTCCATATTTACTTCTGATGTTTACTACAGGACCCCCTGCCGCGACTCTTACACGAGATATGGTGACCCACCTGTGCGTGACACTTACGTGTATTACTTTCTTGCCGATAATGATAAACTTTCTTGACCGAATTAACATAACCAGTTATGTTCAGTCTGTAATGCGTGCGGTAGATGCCAGTTACTGCCGCACGTGTTTGCGACGTTGGTGTGCCAAAATTCACGCGGAGGGAGAAGCTTCCCTGTGAAAACGTGTCCAACTTGCGAGTGGTCGCCAAAAACAAACCGCGTTCCTCGTAAAAACAAACAAATCTTTGCTTAAACCAATTCGCACAGCGCGCGGTCTCCACACATTATTATTATTTTTTTTTTTGCGCTGCGATAAAGGGGCGCCGGCTCCTCCGACGTAAAAAAAGAAAAACAATGGGAAGTTGTTCAAGCGGTAGACAGAAAGCAACCGAAAGAGAGTTGAGGTCGACAGGTCATAAACGTTCATAAACTGCATATACACGCTTCTTTAGACGCACAAAAAATGAGTTCCGGCACGGTCGCGCCCCATGTACTAGATCACGTGGGTTGTGCAGGCAGTTCGACCAGACAAAAAGGCAGCGTAGAAGTAATGAGCATAGTGGCGCGCCTGGTGCGCGCGAAGAAATTGCGCGCTGTCCGAGAAAAGTACTGCCAGCTGGAAACTGGAAAGACGGAGATTTCGAAACAGAGTATAGGCGGTGCACAGAGGTGAAATCCGGCTCTGAAAGGGTTTGCGCAGCGTGCTTTGCGAAAGGCCGTCCGTTATACTCCTGAACATTTTAGTCTCACCTATGGGCGGGGCTTTAAAAAAACAAAGGGGAAAAAAAAAGAAAGAAAGCATGGACGGTTAAACGCAGCCGGACGAAGACACTGAGCACTTGTCCGCCTTTCTAAGAAAGAAAGTTAAATTCGGTGTCAGCCACTTCGCTGATACATGCACTCCATGTAATTCTCCATGCGCACGATCACGCAGAAAGTTACCGCATAACACTGGCAGTCTGTCAAGTTTCTTCTTTTTTTTAGTTTTGCTCCCCCGGGCCACAGTTTCTCAGACCCAAATAAAGTTCTTGTCACCGTCACAACTACTACTACTACTAATAAACTTGTATCTTACTTACGGTGCAGTTTCGCGCCGGCCTCGCGTTGGCATTGATGCGGAAATTGCGCTATAACCATGCTTCATTTTGTCTGATAAAAAATAAAAACGACCTTCTCTAATTAGAGCGTGTCTTCGTTCCCAGAATCACAAAGAGAGAGAGGACATTTTGGCAGATCCCACGCATATGCAGGAATCGGGGTCAAGCAAAGCTTTCTTTCACATCTACACAAATGTCACGCAAGTGTAACTCATTGGCGCACTTGTAACACAGATTGTAACACAACGACAAATGTTTCCATGAAGTTGCGGCGTCCGTTTCAAAGTGACACAAATGCACAAATGCACAAATGTGTTCATTAGATGCAACGAACGTGTCTGTTGGTTTTTAAAGCGAAGCTTTCTAGTCTCACTGGTTCGTCCGTGAGCGCCGAAAACGCACTGCAGGAAAGCCAACTTCTGTGCCACGTGTGCACACAATCGTAGAGCACAGTTTACATTCGCATTTGTACCTATAAGAACAATGGGAACTGCAACGCCACGCTACCCATACGAACTGTATATATCTGCATTGCATTACGCGCGTCACGCAATGCGTTCCCGGCCGTCACCATGGGTAGGCCGCTGGTGCAGCGCACGGCAGAAGAGGCTGCCGTACGCGAATGAAAGCGCGAGCGCGATCGTGCCCGTAAGGCCGATCCCGTGTATCGGCAACGGCATGCAGTCCGTGAAATGTGAGTGTGTGCGTGTAATCAACGGCTACATGATCTAAAACAAAGACTATGCAACTTAACGAAATGTGTGTTCATTCAACTTCAACGTTAAAAAAATACAATTCTAAACAAACAATCAAATCGCATATGCATTGCATAGGGTCGCTCAGTATTTCTTGGGTTCGTTGCGTGGTAGTTGGCTTTGGACTTTGACTTTGATTCAGTTTGCATGGACGAAAGCTTCGCGTTAAACCATCTTTCTTTAAGAAAGGGGCTTAGATTTTTTTTTTTTTTGCACTCCAGATCACTGCCACCTGTCAGTGACACAGCTTCTTCAGGTTGCGAATCGTCAGGAATGTCAGTGATCGTAACCACCGAGGCGAGTTCAACTACAGCACAAGGCATTCGGCAGATTTCTCTAATGACTTCGCACTACGCTCATCACGTCTATTAAAAGCCTCTGTTTCTCGCACTAGCACCCGGGAACTGATAATAAGAACTGACCGCAAGACGGGTAATACGCTTGCAGTGACCGCAAGACGGATAATACGCTTGCACAAACAGCTGCCAGCTCGGCCCTTAATATGGCCAACGTATCCTCAAAATTACAGGGTTCTCGTCGAGCACGCGCGTTCGTAACGGGGAAGGCTTGATCGTAAAACTGGTTTTCTGTTCTCGAACATAACATCTATGAGAATACAGTATATATAAAGCTAAACATTCACTGCCACTGCACGTAACTGCACCTGTACAAGCGCGAAGCCAGCGGCTGCACAGCATACATTATAAACCAGCGGCACAGCGCTGCCTCTGACGGATGATGCGGCGCATTTTATGCATATCGCCCGAGGCAAGTTTCAATGCAGTGAAGCAAAGGAGGGCGCGGGTACTAGAAATTCAATAAGCCTTTCATCCCCGCCAGATATAACAGGGCGGCGAAAATGGGGTGAGGGTGTGGTGAGAAGGCCGCTTAGGTGGCCCAGGCATCGGCGCGAAAGAAGCGGCTTCAGAATAGCTGCGAGGATCCACCGTGGCGCGTTGTACCAGGATACGAAGCACTATAGAGGCCAGATCGACGTCGGCGGTGCGCGGCGCTGTCATTTACGGCTAACGCTTATGCGGTTTTCGTTCCTCACACCTTGTCCAATGCTTTGCCCACTGCGAAGTCAAAGGTGTGGGTTGTTTCGTTTCTGCCTGCGGGTGCCGCAGCATGAGATGCAGATATACGTACATATATATGGTCGTTGGCAGACCGGAAAATATCAGCCACAGCGGCGGGCCTGTCTTCAACGCAGATGCGGTGATGACACCTATGTATAGAATGTCCAATCTCCGGTTCGGCTCCATCTCGTTCGTCCCCCTGTGACGGGTTCTTTCATTGGAAACGCTACGGTGTCCGTCAAGCGGTCATGATCGCTCCTCTGTGAGTAGATTCAGTCTTTGAAAGGCCACAGCAGAACGATCTGACGAGGCGTGTTCGGATGCCTTTGGCGCTTGCCGTTGAAAGCGCGGGTCGCAGCCTTTGTGTGACCTCTGACCCCTGCATTCCTGTTTCGTGCTGCGGCAGCGACGTTGAGGTCAAATAAGTTTTCCGCAACGCTCAACGGAACGACAGCCTTCCAGCAACGGCATCTATATGATACATTCACAGATGAACTAGTGGTGACATTGTGGCTGCAACAAACGGAATAGCAGCGGAAGAAGTTGCTTTGCCCACACGGCGATACCAGCTGACATTATAATTTAGCAGGAGCTATATATACGATTGATCAGTGTCTATCCAAGATGTAGTTAGCGCTATACTTAACGCGAACGCGGTAGACACAGATTTATTGGTCTTATTGAACGGGTGTTATTATTATTATTATTATTGGCCTTGTGAAGACTACTACGAAACGTCGATGATTGCAGAGCAGTGTTACTGGAACGTATTAGCTTTCTATGTCTATAGGAGATAGATTGTACATAGTACCCTCGCGTTAAGTCTAAAAATGGCTGTACAGTGGCGTGCCCTGCATACGGGGCTACGCGGCTCTTTCATATTTCGTGTTGCTGCTTTAGAGCATGGTCATGCTCGAAAACAGCAACACAGCAATTGAAGCAGGGGCTGTGAAAAGAACACAGATTATCAAACGGTAGTTCATATACTGGTGCCTGCCCAAGTAATAACGGGACAGTTGTGTCGCAGACGTGCGGAATCTCGCGGTATAATCATGACGGCGCATGTATGTCATGCGAAAATGACGTGTAACCAAAACAGACTCTGCGCATTGAAACCACGACTTACTCCTCGGTCCAATTCTATGCACTACGACCACTAGCGTTAGGATGCTCCATCCCGAACATGCACCCAGAGCAATGCATGGTATGAAGATGAGACTGTGGAGGCTCTGAAATTACCGGACACTAGTTCACTCGCTTACACACAGCAGTAAGCGTCGAGGCATTCTTTAGACGTGTGAAGATGTCGTGCGAGGTTTTACACGGCCTGCGGCGTACGGCGACCAATTTGCGGGCTCGCTCGCTTGCGCGTATATATATACGAGAGGCGTGATGCTAGGTGCGCGAGATAATTGCGCCGCAACGCCTTCCTTCGCGCTCCGTCCAAACGCGTCCCAAGGAGCCCACCAAAAAGAATGATCGATGTCACCATGCAGGAAGAGTTGCATCAGCCATTTTACGTGCGCGCGCCCGACGCAATAGGACTTTGTTGGATTTTTAAAAGCGACAATTTCCGACAAAATATTACATAACAAGTGCAACTGTTTGCAATTATTATTCACGTGTGCATAGGCCCATTGCCTTCATGGGTATAGCAATATATAATTGCTCCAAAATTTAGCGAAAAAAATGAGCGCAATAAGAACGCGACACGAATACCTGAAGCCCGCAGGCAAGAAGATTAAACAAATCCCTGAACTATCCATAATTATCATGGTGGCGCTGAAGCATGGTGTCATAAAACTTGCAAGCATACTCGAACACTGCATGTATATGCTTGATGCGCACGCATTTGACTACGCTACACAGGCCGCGACGTTATTTGAAATGCCACACAGCTCTCGTATAGAATTAAAGCCGGCGCGAAATAAGAAGTAAATATATAGGCACGAATATGTCGCGTGATTGCAGGGCATGCGTCTCTGTCCTTTGCTCAGAAGGTAATCGTTCTAATCTAGTATTTGTGGTTTTATTAGAGCAAGGATTTGGGGTTTTGGAATTGTGTTTAAGCAATGAGCTCCTGCGAACCTTGCTTGAGAAGCGGTCCCTTGCATCGCGTGTACGATACGCGAAAACACGAAGCGGACTGGCCGCCACCGCTCAGCCAACTAATGAGTGCATATATGCGGGTACGTGCTTTGCGAATTTGGCGGTTTATTTGTTCGTTTGCTACATGCGTCTGGATGGTCGAGGATTAATGTAGCCCGTCGGTTCGTTTGCTTTCTTATCGGCGGCATCAATACCACGGTAGCAGGCCGCGCAACGCCATTGCCAGTAGGCAAAGGTGTCTGTAGGATGGGAACCGGCGCGTGCTACTTGGAGGCCATAAATAAAGACCACAAAGAGGGTGGTATACTGCAGATATATGCGTGGCTCGCACGGAACTATTTAAGCGGCCAGTAAGTTCCAGAGCCAAGGCTTCGACAGTGCGTCCTTGCTCCAGGAAGCGTTTTAGCAAGGCCGAGAAAGAGGTTGACCAGGAGTTAGGACTAACTGGTGCGGTAACGCATTACGACAGAAGAGGGAGAGAGGGAAAAGGATAAATGTATGTCAGGGAGGTTCGCCATGAACTGAGCCCGGTTGGTTATCTTGCACTGAGGAAAGGAGAGGAGCTTATGCGCACTGGAGTCACTGACGTAATGGAAATTCTCAGCTGTGCGTGTCAGATGGTCGCTCAGTTCAGTTGCCTTCACGAATTGCAGCGGCACTCTTGCGGTTTTGTGCAGCTGTGATACGCGAGACCATTGTCTCAAGATCTTGTCCAACAAGAAATGTATTCCGTTTAGGTTCTTTGGAGCAGTTCGCGTGGCAACCCTCTGCTCTTCGAGGAACGCGCAGTAGCGTTAAAGGTGCTCTACAGTTTCTTCGCAGGTACGGGTACTGTAGCCGGCGCTAGCAGTCATTTTTATCAAGATTGAGCATGACCTTCTCATAAGCGAGGCAAGAGCAGGGTATGCCATAACAGACTACATTATCGCCTTACGGCAGCCAAGACGGCAACGCAATGACCCTATACTACTCGCAGTCACCTTCGCAATTGAAGCGCTATATGCATGATCAAGGGAGGCAACTCCAGATGTTCGTCACCTCGTGTGGGGATAGGAATGACCTAACCCATTCTGGGAAATGTGCCGGCCTCCGCTCCGTACTTGACTTGATTCTGCGCTCCGTATTTAACAGGAGACATCGAACACCTCCAGCGCTCGTGCCAAAGATACCATGGTTCTGAAGAAAAGTGTCTCTTTCAAGACACTTTTCCTCAGAACCTACGGAAGAAAGACTTTCCACATGCATGGCTGCAATCCCTTTTGTTACCAGAAGAATCTTCTATTTCCCGCAAGGAAATTGCACACCTTCTCCTTGCGTTCCTTAAAAAAAAAAAAAAAAAAAAAAAAAAAAAAAAACATTTCTTGACTGCAACAGCTTGACTAACGACAAGGACGAAGGAAAAGTATGGGAGACAAGCCGGAGCTCACTGCCAACTGATTTTCTTGACGCGTGGTAAATTCCCCAGTGATACTGCAAGAGACGCTCAGGCGGAACAATCGGCGTGCCCTCGATTGCCATGCTGAATCCACCTGTAGCTGTAACACACCTCCATCAATCTGCGTGATGGCTTAGTGTCTATGGCATTGCGCTGTTAAACACGAAGGCGCGGAATCAAATCCCGGCTATGGCAGCATTTCGACGGGGGCGAAAGGCAGAGCCTTCTGTGACCGTGCATTGGGTGCACGTTACAGAACCTTAGGTCGCAAAGATCAGTCCAGAGTCTCCCCTCCTCCTCTTCGGCCTACCTCGTAATCAGATCGTAGTTCTGGCACGTAAAACTCCAGAACTTAATTTGTAATTAATTTACACCTCCACCACTACATGGAACCGTGGCCTTACCGACCCTGTCCTAATCTCGCCATCAATACGAAACTTCAACCTGACACCTTCTAGTCAGAACTTCCTTCACGCTATTCAGGAACCTAACCTGCTTCGAGTGCGTCGTACAATCCGAAATCATAGGGTAATACTAGGAGGCATATGTACGACAGGCGTGTTTCTCGAAATGTGTAACATTTTAGCGTTGCCGCGTCGTGACGAGAGAACTAGTGTTGTCAGGAGGCAACGAAAACAAGAAGCAGCCATAAAATGAAAAGCAGAGGGGGCGCGTGTGAGGCAGAGGCCGGGACTAGAAGGGACGGGTCTGCCCACTTCCTGTCGCCGGCACGCGACCCGAGATGGAAGCGTGCGGAGCTGCTCCTTCATCGTCCGCTGGCGGTGACTTCGCGACGGCAACGCATTGTCTCAGCCGCGTAATTAGAAGCAGCTCCGGCGACGGCGTCGTAGAAGGAGGCATAGGAAAGGGAAGGAGGCAGTGGTCACCCTCAGCCACCTGGCAATGTCTCTTCCTGCCGTGGCGCAGAGATCAGCGAGCGTTGGTGGCTCGGCCACCCCGGTTCGTTGGCTTCGAGTGACCTCTCCTCACGGCGGCCGCCAGCGCGTCGTGTTTGTAGTTATGCATACTGGCGCTAGTATAAGCTACGTCGACGCGTGGCCCTGCTCAGGCTTCGTTCGCACTCCATTCATCCCGAAGGTCATCGCCGACCTTGCCAAGGGCAGAGCTGTGTCTTGCGGTAGAGTCACTCCTCCCGTATGTTGTCTGTGCCTGTAAAGGAAGGACTAAGACAAATATCAATTCAAGCTGTATTACTAACATACTCATCGGCAGTATAGAACGTCCAATCTTAATGTAAGATGAGTCTTTGCATAAGCTAAAGAAGAAATTAAAAAAATTCGCAA